>NW_011889264.1:535652-657692 GCF_000151845.1 Pteropus vampyrus
CCTTCCTTCCTTCCTTCCTTCCTTCCTTCCTTCCTTCCTTCCCTCCCGCCTTCCTGCCTTTCTGACTTCCTGCCTTCTTCCCTCCTTCCCTCCCTCTCTCCCTCCCTCCTGCCTTCCTGCCTTCCTGCCTTCCTGCCTTCCTGCCTTTCTGACTTCCTACCTTCTGCCTTCCTTCCATGATTCCTTGCCTTATTGCCTAAAGCCCATTCTAGAATAAGAAGAAAATTGATTAGCGAGGAAATCAGGAGATTGGGAGTAGGGAATTTTTTTGGGTGGGTTGGTGGGTGGGGAGGAAAGCAAATAAAGATAGAAAAAATAAAGCTAGTGAAATCTTTATATCTGCATATGTGCCCCAAAGTCTTACTCATTTTGTTAAATGATAGTAAAAACTTTAATATAATTAAAGTAAGAGTATTTGGGAGCAATGACAATAACATACACTTAACTTGGATCTGATAGAATGAATTATGAGGGAAAATCTTTGCATTAAAATTTTGCTTTCTTTTTCCTTCCTGATTTGTGAAAAATTTACATTGATTTACCATTCAAAAACACCATTTCCCCTCCCTTCACTTATTTGAATTTGCTTGCAAGGCAAATTGTGTGCTTTAATTTGGCTATAAGGAGCAATCTATAGAAAACATTTCTTAAAAGTGTTTTCCTTCTGTTAATATGAATGGCTCCGAATAGTCTTACCTTGATGAAATGCCATGCTGTCTCACCTGTTCTCACAATCTGGTGATAGCTCCTTTTAATTTTCCCATGGTTTTATTAGAATTTAGAAAAGATTAATTAGTTGTCCACTGATCTTAGTGGAAGAAGATTTTAAGAAATGTAATATTGCAAAACATCCTAGTAGGGTATGAAGGTAACACCACAAGGGGGTACTATAATTTTATCAAATTTGTCCTGGTAAGTTGGCTCAGAAGGTGAAATGATTAAAGCCTGCAGAGTTAATTTTAATATGCTAATACATCATAGCAAGTTGGGGACTTAAATAAAATGATACAATTAATATACTTTTATGGGATGTAGAAAGACTTAGTAAGGTCATTTGTAGATTATATTAGAGCTACATTTAGACTTATTGGGTTTAAAATTCAGCATTCTTAAAAGAAAGCAGCAGATGTCTGACATATGCATTTTAGTGACCTTTGAATAAAGAAGTGAATGTCGAATTGTGTGGATCTTGATTTGCATTCTTAAAATAAATTAACTCTCTGGTCTCCCCTCTAAATACAGCTAGGATCAAGCCTTTAGATATTAATTTCCTTAGTGTTGCAACATAGAAAATGTTGCAGTATTTTAATCCTGGATGGGATTTTTCAAAAGGACATTTAATCATAGAAGACTTTAGTTTCTTAATGTGCCTGTGAAAGTGATTCTGCAATTTTGCCTGGTAATAAACTTGAGCGGCTTGCAGTCCCTCTTGGTTGGACAATTCTTTTATTTAAACTGAAATCTTTGAAGGTGCCAAAGGATTTTTTTAACATCCTGGTACTTTGCGTGTTTATGCACTAATTTTAGCAGGTGTTGCTCATTTGCTGAGCAAGGTGGACAAGGGGTATTTGAAATAAACTAATGATTAATCTATGTGGAAGAACAATTACATGTTTACAGACTACAAATAGAACTGCTAGGTGTCCTATATTTTGTGAGATACTTACCAGTGGCACATTGGGCCAATATTTAGTATTGTGCTAGGATTAAATGAGATAATGTGTAAACTGCTTAACATAGTAGCTGGAGCAATGAGGAGGTAACCCACAGCCTTGACTAGTGCTAGTGGCCTTGACTCTGCCATGTGGCTTTCAATCTCACTGCAAAATGCAAGATTAGTAAACTGATTCTGTGTCTCCACCTCTTAAATATGTACAGATGTTAGAATTTAGTGGCAAAAAAAGCACAGCCATTTTTCTTGACATTCTTCTATTCAATCAAGTAAGCAACCTAAATTTTAAGGATTTGTGCTTTACGCCCATACAGGACTAAATACTGCTATTTTTATTTTGTATTTTTTTTTAAAGCAGTCTTTTGAGGTCTCTTCAATTACCTTAGCCTATAAGAAGTTGCTTGGAGTTAAAAGGGGGAATGGATGGGCAAGGCCTGGGCAGAAACTAGATTCCTCCCTGCTCTCATCTGCCACATCCAGTTGGACACCATGAGTGAAGTATTTACTTTCAAAATATCTCAAGGTCTAGTCCCTTCTCTTTTTCAACTGCTGCTGTCTTGGTTCAGGTTCTCACTCTTTGCAGCCTAGACTACTGTAACATGGTAAAATGGTGTACTGGAATACTATAATAAAGCAAATGCTGTTCTGGACTGAGGTAATATGGTAAAGTGCTGTTCTGGACTACTCTAGCAAGGTCTTTTCTTTTTCTTCCATTCTAGCCTGCCTCAATTAACTGCCAGAGGATCTTTCTAAAATTTGACCATGCCTATTCTCTGTTTTTAAAAAAACCCACAGTGACTCCCCATTGCCTCTGGGATAAAATCCCAATACCTTAGTCTGGAATCCAAGGTACTTTTTGATCTAGAATATGCCTACTTGTTCAGCTTCACTGTTATAACTCCTCTTATTGTACCCTTGACACCAGCAATATATCCTGGAACTTATCATCTCTTTTATCCCATATCCCTTTACTGTGCAGTCTCCTGAACTTGAAATGTCCTTTCCCTGAGTTCCATGCCTCTATACTCAAGTTGTGGTAATGAGGTCTTGATGGTGGATGCCATCTTTTTATGATGCCTAACTTACATTGTATCTAATACCTCTATTGGTTAGGGACAATCTGCCTGCTTCTGGTTTCAAAGCCTCTGCCTTGTTTTGGAATATTTATAATGTTTCTTGTTTTCTGTTCTACTTTAAAAAATTCGATGAAGTTTATGATTCACTTAAGTAATATTTCTAAATCTCACTAATTATATAATATCAAAAGTCTTAATCATACAGTAAAAGTCAGAGATAAGTTCTACCAAGTTAGAGCCTATTTTCTCATGCTCATTGTCAAGAGACAACTTTTTTCATTTTAGAACGTTCCAAAAAGTAAGGAGATCAGGCTAGCATGGTGTGAAGAAAATGGAAAGAAAAGAGGATGTGTGGAAAGAGAGAGATTATTTGAAAACAGTTAAAAGTCAAATATACTCACTGGATAACTTTAACTTATATTAAAACTTTTATGCCAATTTCTGGGACTAGGTATACAAATATATCTTTGAATGTCTATCGAGTTTTGATAAATATCACAAGGTTATTCCTGATTATATGTGTGAAGCTTTAATTAGAAGAATATAGTAATGTATTTTTGAAGCAGAAAATTTACAAGAATAAAAATATACTTCAAATAATCCTCAATTTCTATTTAGCAAGATCAGATACCAGCAGAAATAATTAGAATGATAAAGTCTAACCAGTGCTAGTAAATTTGACTAAAAGCCAAGAACAGCACAGCCAGGACACTTATGTTCATGTTTAAATTACTCAAGTGCTTAATTGTATAATTTCGGTTTCAATTACCAAATGCCCTTACTTTTAAAATTAGTCCTTTGAGTATTAGCTGCATGATGTTGTTATTAAAGTTGAAAATCTGCTATTATGGTTTAGAGGATTATTGCAAAGTTGTTGGCATATGTCTTGTTTAATAAATAAGTTTAATTGTGCATGTAATCTGGTAATTTAATAATGATGAATTATATTTTACAGAAATGTAGAATGACTTTTTTTTTTCCTCAGGGTAAAACAAAATTACTTTTTAAGATTTATTTTCCAGAGGAAATATTTTACTATAAAAATACCTAAGATACCTCTTGTACCATATATATTCCTGTAAATAGTGAGACTAAATGGAGATTTTACATTAACCGCCCCCCCCCCCCCGCCTCCTATATAAAAGAGGTTGAGAGTAGGGAAATGAAGTTTAGTTAACAAGGAAGTGATGTTTACATTTAATGCTTTCTCAGTTTGTCTTATCAGTAGAACACTGAAAGTATGAATAAGTAGTTGATAGAATAGATTAGTGTATTTTTACCCCATGAGGCACTTTCCCCGTTTGGAAATGAACTCACAGCTGCTATTAATGTTAATGAGCTTCACTAGTCAAGAAAGTCCCTTGAGCTCATCCTCAATTTCCTTGGGCAAAACTATCTGATTGCCATCATATTGTTCATGCTTCCATCAGCTCTATTGTCTCTATTGGATTATAGGAGGGAAAAAATCTAGTCGTTTTAGACTCATATCTCAGAATAAAAAATTTCAGAATTGATCTGAGCACAGGTGCAGTCTATAAGGGTGGAGTTGGTTCTGTGCTCAACCCTCAGCTAATGAGGGATGGGAGCTGGTATATAAATACCGCGTCTCCCAGCCCTCAGGTGTAGGTTTTGAGGCTTGTGCCACAGAGCATCTCAGAGGGTCCCTGCTCCGGATGTCTGTTAGGTAACTGTATATGGCATTTTTTGTTTCTCTGCTTCTTCATTGGTGCCTTTTGGCACCATTTCTCAAATCAACTACCTGCAGCTTTATCTCGGTATCTGCTTTTCAGGGAGCCCTAAGAAGACATGACATAACATGTAAACTTTGAACCCTATATATTATGGAATCAACCTCCATGGATTTTTAAAGCTGAGAATCCTCCGCGTGAGTTTTCTTTGTTACAATATGACAAGACTTTAAAATTAGCTTTAAAAAATAGGTTAACTTCTTGATAACAATTTTGTATTCATTTGTGAAATGTGTTATTGTGAATTATTCTCATTTAAAAAATGCTAGAGGAAAAGTGCTGGTAACACTACCCTTTCCTTTGTCAGTTTTCTCTGATAATTTGATTTTTGTCTTTTAAAAAGTTTTAAAAGTTTCCCAAACTATTCTATTAATTGACCTGGAAAATAAGTGATAAATCTTTCTAGAAATTTTTGTAGATGCAGAAGTGATAGCATAAAGTGACAGCAATGATGACTTATTATCTCTTAAAAAAGTGAGAAAATGAGTAAGAATAAATGTTAATTCAAATCTCTATAAATTAGGAAAAAAGGCTATATTAATGTTGGTAAGGATTCCACTTGCTACATGTTCATTTTTCTTTTGTTTAACCTCATATATATTTTTTGGAACACAAAATTATTTTCATTTGCATGTTAGTTTTGTGGCCTTTTTTTTTTTTCTTGTACCCATCATTGCAGACCCAAAGTTACCTTTCAGTGAGGAGTTTTCAGAAGTTTCCAAAGTTGAAATAATTCAAACTGATTATGTGTGAAATAGCTTTGATTTTGTTAGCAGTGATTTGAGATTTCCTTGGTGATGTTGGAAGGAAGTTTTTGAGCAGATTAGTGTGTTATGGAAGCGCAAGATAGCAGAGTGGAAAATCATAATCTTTGAATTCAAGACCCTATCCCACCCTGTTGCTCTATACACCTGGGAAAATGCTGTTTTCTCATTTGGAAAACCTACTTTCTAAGGTAATTATGAGGATTAAATGAGACCATACATATGAAGTACCAAATAGAGTGCCTGGCATATAATAGAGCTCTATAAATACCAACTTATTGTAAGGCAGAAGCCTTGAAGTAATCTGAGCAGGGTGGATATCTTCTATTTCCATTCACGAATAAACAACTCTGATTTCTGAAGAAATGTGGTCTTGAGTGTATAACTTTACATGAGAGCCTGTCAGATTTCCTTAGTTTGATACTAACATATCATTGCATAATTTATTTCGGCTCTTGAAGCATCTAGTCCTGAAGCATGGCTTGTCTTTCAAATTGTAATTACAATTCTGGCATCGTTTCCAAAATTGCTTTGGCTGTGGGATTGTATTCCAAACACTATAATAGCACTTGTTTGATCAACCCCATTTCTTTTGAAAACTCTTGCTTGCCTCAGCTCCAAGATAAGTATTTTATTTCAGAGTTCTTCTGATATTGTATGTACCTAAGGTCTCAAATTTTTGAGAGTGGCTCCCAAATCATTTTAGCCCTCAAAATATTGTTTTGGGTTGCCACATGGCTCAGTTTTGGGGTAATGTCTATTTGCAGAAACACAGTTTAGTTACCAGTAGTAAAAAAAAAAGGTATTAAGAATTGATTCTAATGTAGTAATTTTCTTAGTAAAATATATTGGTTAGTGCTCATCACATAATGAGTGCTTGCAGCCAGTAAGTTTCATTCTTAGCCACCTTTGTTCTCATCATTTGAGTTAAATACTTAGCATGAGTCAAGTCTGTTCTCAAGCCAGTTTTGCTTGATATTAAGACTATGTAATGTAGTTAAATATTATGTATACTGATGAACTGTGAATAGAGTTGTTTGTATGAAAATTACATTGAATGCTTTAGAAAATTCAAAGACTTATCACTGAAAATGCTGTCAACTTAGATGCTTAATATTGGAAAATACCACAAGTCTAGAAGTGTTCTGGTTTTAGTCTGCTGTCCAAGTGTCTACATATTAGCTATACTTGAAGTAAATGAAATGCAAAACATAGGCAGTGATCTTAGGGGCAGCTCTTGCAAAAAAAAAAAAAAAAAGTGTGATACTCCAGTTGGTGAACTTATACTAAAAGAGAGTGTCTTGGTTTTATATCAAAATGATAGTAGCAAATAATTTATAGCAAATAATAAATGGCTTGATGGTGGGAAAAAATCAAGATGCCTACTTATTGGGCAGTAGAAGGAGAAATTAACTATTGAACAACTTGATTAGTAATCTATAGATAAGTGAATCAAAATATTTTACTGACATTTTTACAATATTGCCAAATAGGCCCAAAGTGTGAGATGTTGCTTATAAAAACAGTGACAAAAAAGTAGAGCATGCATCATTAAGATCCAAAGAAACATCACAACAGTGGCTTGCAGTCTTCCATTTGGAGCTTAAATATTGCTGCTTCAGGTTATTGACTAACCAGCAAATCCTAGAGCATTTAAAAGTATGAATTGTTTGTCTTTACTGGTTTACTATAGCTCTAAAAATATGGCATGGATGAACTCTGAACAAAGAATTTGTTTTTTTTATGAAGTTGTATATTTTCTAAAGAAAATCGTACCTGAAAAAAATACTGAAAAAGCTATGCTCTTCTAGTTATCACTCCTTTGCATTCCTTCTTAGGACCATGTAGGAGATATAAATGCTGTGTTTCCCCCAGATGTAACATCATCGATCTAGTCAGTGGGTTAAGTAATTCTAAAATGTTCATAGAAAAATACAAGTGAAAGTTTTTGACTTTTGGAAACAATTGAAGATAAAAATGTAGGTAGCACAGAATTGAGTCACAAACATATTATTTATAATATAATATTGGAGTAGAATAGTTTCCAGTTCAGCATATACTGCATCTTGGAGAAAACTGGCCTGAACTTGACAACTACTGCATAAAATCTAATGTACAAGAAGAAAATCAATTAGTCGTTAGCTGATTTCAAACAAATGACGGTTCTAGTGATTTTTAGGAAGATGGTGTACAACAAAGGATTAAGGGTGACGGTTTGTTGGAAAGTGATATTGTGAATGGTGTAGAAATCATACATGCTAAAACAAGAAAAGATGGAGCTGAATATGAAGAAAAAGGTAAAAACAAATCCAGAGGCAAGAATTATTCATGTTGTAGCCAAAAAATTTCCCTTTACACTACATTGGACCACAACTTGTATTGACAATAATCAACAATATGCTACAGAAACTTGGAAGATCTATAGGTGAAAAATAGTATTCTGTCCTCTAATAGATTAATATTAGATTTTATTGGAGATAAACAGAGGAAACATGGTGGAGTGGGAGACGTCCCCAGATCTCTTCCCTTGAAACAACAATAAGCTAAACATCTAAAACAAACAAAAAACACCCAAACTGTACACCAGCATGCCTGAGCATGGGATCTGCGCATAAGAGCTACCACAGGTCAGAACCCTGGGTGTTGGGCGGTAGGCTGGGAGAAATAAAGAAACTGCTTCTCATAGCTGCTGGAGCTCCCTGTAAGAGGAGGGAGAGGGGAGAAGGTGTGGTGAGTTCCTTGAACAGCCCTGCCTGGGAGAGTTGTGAGTTCCACGCAGCTGGTGGCAGGGCCCAGTCATCAGAGCAGAAAGCAGAGAAGCAGGATGGATGGCAGAGAAACAATAGTTGCGTTTTACTGGCCGTGGTTGCAAAACCAAGGCTGGGCCGCAGCCCCCAACCCCCAACCCAGAGGATTTCTCCCCCCATACCCTCCAAGATCGAGCACTGCAGCGCTCCAGGGAAATATGAGCAAACGCTACCAAAACTGTTGCTGATACTGACAGGGACTGAAACCGAAGGTAGTGAGTGTGATTAAATATCTACAAGAAAATAAAAAGGCATTATTAAGGCTTTATATAAAGCAAGGATCCAAGAGGCTTAGACGCCACCTACTGGAAACCAAAAGAAAAATGCCTTCTTTGCAGCAGGGTAAAGAGAAACCTTTATATAATAAATCTTTCTGGAAAAAAAAGCAATATACAGTTCCATTAATGCCCAGGCAGAGAAATAGTCCATTAAACATCGCGAACAACCAAGGTGACAAGGCATTTCAGACAGAGAAAAATCTCCGGAAAATAAGCTTATAGACATAGAAATATATAACTTAAATGACAGAGAATTCAAGATGGTACTTCCAAAAAAGCTCAGTGAGTTCTGAAACGAGTCATATAAAAAATTTCCAAGAATTGAAAAAACAACTAGATGAGCAGAACAAGGAGATTGAAACCCTCAAAAAGAATTGAATAGATCTTCTGCAAGAGTTGAAAAGTGAAATAGCAAGCTTGGGCAATAGAGTCGACCAAATAGAGGAAAGGATCAGTGATATTGAAGACAGAAATCTAGAAATCGGAAGAAGAGAGAAACCGAAGAATGAAAAATAATGAAAGAGAAATACAAGAACTAGCTGATGCCATCAGGAGAGGAAACATAAGAATAATGGGCATTATCTCAGTCAAGGAAAAAGAGCAGGGACTGGAAAGCATTTTCAGATAAATAATTGACAAGAATTTCCCAAATCTAAGAAATGAACTGGAGCTTGGAATTTAAGAAGTCAACAGAACACCCAATTATCTCAACCCCAAAAGGCCTTCACCAATACACATTGTATTAAAATTATCAAAAATCAACAACAAAGAATTCTCAGGGCAGCCAGGGAGAAGAAACCAGTAACTTATAAAGGAAAACTCATTAGATTATCCTCGGACTTCTCAGTGCAGACCTTACAAGCTAGAAAGTAATGGAATCACATATTTAAACTATTAAGTGAAAGGAACTACCAGCCTAGAATAACGTATCCAGCCAAGCTCTCCCTTAGTTATGAAGGAGAAATTAAGAGCTTTCCAGACATACAAAAATTGAAGGAATTCGCCACTACGAGGCTTGCACTACAGGATATACTGAAAGGGGTCAGCTCACCTAAAACAAAATGACAAAAAAAAAAAAAAAAGACATAATTAAGAGTAAAGTGACTATCAGGCAAGTAGAAGCAGAGGAGTGCAACCCTTACTGAGAACAGAGCATTATAAGCTTAAATAATAAGAA
This sequence comes from Pteropus vampyrus, assembly GCF_000151845.1. NCBI lineage: Eukaryota > Metazoa > Chordata > Mammalia > Chiroptera > Pteropodidae > Pteropus > Pteropus vampyrus. Next base: position 545,175 of record NW_011889264.1, read on the forward strand.
GAGAATTGCTATAGCAGGATAGTAACAAATGTTCAGCATACATAGGGACAAATTGAGATAACAATGACTGAGAAGGGGAGGATTCAAAAATCCAAAATTGCAAAGGGGAATGGAGATAAGGCACGCGCAAAAGAAAATGGACGACTGTGTGTGTGTATGTATATATATAAAACTATCCTTTATATATTCTTAATGGTAGCCACACACCAAAGATTCAGAGCTGAAGTATACAACATAAAACAAGAAGAACCAGAGGGAAAACTCACAAAAGCCAACCAAAATAAAACAGAAACACAAGGACAAGGAAGCAATTGAAACAACGAGCTACCAGAAAGCAAAAAATAAAATGGCTATAAGAAGACCTCATATTTCAATAATCACCCTAAATGTAAATGGACTAAACTCACCAATAAAAAGGCACAGAGTTGCAGAATGGATCGAAAAACAAAACCAAACCCTATGCTGCTTCCAGAAGACACATCTCAGCTCCAAAGACAAATATAGACTCAAAATGAAAGGGTGGAAAATGATATTTCAAGCAAATGGCATTCAGAGAAAAGCAGGAGTAGCAGTGCTAATATCAGATGAAATAGACTTTAAAATAAAAAAAGGTAAAGATACTGAAGGACACTTCATAAAGGGAATCATGCACCAAGAAGACATAACACTTATTAATATCTATGCTTCCAATCAGGGAGCCCCAAAATATGTAAAGCAATTACTAACAGAACTAAAGGGAGAAACAGACCAAAACACTATTGTAGTAGGGGATCTAAATACTCCACTGTCGGATATGGACAGATTATCCAAATAGAAAATCAGTAAGGAAATAACATCCTTAAATGACACATTAGACCAAATGGACATAATTGACATTTATAGAGCCTTCCATCCCAAAACAGCTGCTTATACATTCTTCTCTAGTACACATGGACCATTCTCAAGGATCGGCCACATACTGGGACACAGAAATAGCCTCAACAAATATAAAAGGATTGAAATCATACCAACCATATTCTCTGATCATAATACTTTGAAACTAGAGATCAACTGGAAAAAGAAAGCATGAAGAACCACAAATAAATGGAGATTAAACAACATGCTATTGAAGAATAACTGCATCAGAGAAGAAATAAAAAGATAAAGAGATACATAGATACGAATGATAATGATAGTACAACATATCAAAACTTTTAGGACATGGCGAAAGCGGTCTTTAGAGGAAAGTTCATATCATTACAGACTTATCTCTGAAAACAGGAACGAGACGAAATAACCAAAGGCTTCATCTTAAAAAACTAGAAAAGGAAGAACAAATGAAGCCTAAAGTCGACAGAAAGAAAGAAATTATCAAAATTAGAGCAGAAATAGATGAAATTGAAAGCAGAAAAACAATAGAAAAAATAAATGCAACAAAGAGCTGGTTCTTTGAGAACGTTAATAAAATTGACAAACCCCTGGCTAGACTTACTAAAGAAAAAAGAGGACGCAAACAAAATCAGGGATAAAAGAGGGGAAATTACGACTGACATCGCAGAAATACAAAGGATTACACAAGAATACTATGAAAAGTATATAACACCAAATTTAATAACCTAGAAGAAATGGACCAGTACTTAGAAAAATACAATCTTCCTGGACTGAATCAAAAAATGAAAAATCTAAATAAACTGATCAGCAGTATGGAAATTGAAACAATCATCAAAAACTTACCAAAAAGTAAAAGTCCAGGACCAGATGGCTTCACACGTGAATTCTACCAAACATTCAAAGAAGATTTAATATTTATTCTCCTCACACTCTTCCAAAAAATAGAAGAGGAGACAATACTTCCCAGCTTGTTTTCTGAGGCCAATATTACCCTGATACCCAAACCTGGTAAGGAAAACACAAAAAAAGAAAACTACAGACCAATATCTCTCATGAACACAGCTGCGAAAATCCTAAATAAGATACTAGCAAACTGAATACAGCAACATATTAAAAAGATTATACACCACGAAATAGTGAGCTTTATCCCAAAGGCACAGGGATGGTTCAACATATGCAAATCGCTTAATATAATACACCGCATAAACACATTAAAAAATCATATGATCATATCAATAGATGCAGAAAAAGCCTTCAACAAGATACAGCATCCATTTATGGTCAAAACACTTAACAAAACTGGTATAGAAGGAAAGTACCTTAATAAAGGCCATCTATGACAAACCCTTAGCCAACATTATACCTAATAGTGAAAAACTAGAAATCTTCCCTCTAAGATCAGGAACAAGGCAAGACTGTCCACTATTGCCACTGTTATTCAATATAACATTGGAGGTCCTAGTGAGAGCAATCAGATAAGAGAAAGATATAAAAGGCATTCAAATAGGAAATGAAGAAGTCGAATTTGTCACTATTTGCGGATGACATAATTATATAGAAAATCTAAAGACTCCACAAGAACACTACTAGAAACAATAAACAAATACAGTAAAGTCTGGATACAAAATCAGTGTTCAAAAATCCATAGTGTTCTTATACTCTAATAATGAAGTGTCAGAAAAAGTGGAAAAAATAATTCCTTTTGCAATTGCAACAAAAAGAATAAAATACCTAAGAATAACTTTAAAGAAATGTAAAGGACTTATACAATGAAAACTACAAGACCCTATTAAAAGAAATCAAAGAAGATAGAAAGAAATGGAAAGATAGTCTATGTTCTTGGATTGGAAGAATCAACATAGTTAAAATGACCATAATACCTAAAGCATTATACAGACTTAATGCAATCCCAACAAAACCCCATTGGCCTTTTTAAAAGAAATAGAACAAAAAATAATCAGATTTGTATGGAAGCACAAAAGACCCCAAATTGCCAAAGCCATCCTGAGAAAAAAGAACAAGGCTGGAGGCATCACTCTGCCTGACTTTGAATTATACTACAAAGCGACAGTAATCAAAATGGCATGACATTGGCAGAAAAACAGACACACGGATCAGTGGAACAGAATTGAGAGTCCAGAAGTAAACCTATATGGGCAAATAATTTTTGACAAAAATGCCAAAAACATACAGTGGAGAAAGGAAAGCCTCTTCCATAATGGTGCTGGGAAAACTGGAAAGCCACCAGCAAAAGAATGAAACTAGACTGTTGTCTATCACCACATATCAAAATTAAACTCAAAATGGACTAAGGACCTGAATATAAGACCTGAAACAATAAAATGCATAGAAGAAAACATAGGAACTAAACTCAAGGACCTTGGACTTAAAGAGGATTTTATGAATTTGACCTCAAAGGCAAGAGAAGTAAAAGCTAAAATAAATGAATGGGACTACATCAAACTAAAAAGCTTCTGCTCCACAAAAGAAATCATCAATAAGATAAAGAGACAGCCATCTGAATGGGAAAATATATTTGCAAGCCACGCTTCCAATAAGGGCCTAATATCCAAAATATATAAAGGACTCATATAACTCAATAACAACAAAAAAGCAAATGATCCAATCAAAAAATGGGCAGGAGACCTGGACAGACACTTCTCCCTAGAGGACAAGTAAATGGCCAACAAACATTTGAAAAAATGCTCAGCATTGCTAGCTATTAGGGAAATACAAATTAGAAACCACAATGAGATACCATCTCACACCTGTTAGAATAGCTATAATCAACAGGACAAGGAATAACAAATGTTGGAGAGGATGCGGAGAAATAGGAACTCTCATCCACTGTGGTAAGATTGCAAATTGGTACAGCCACTATGGAAAACAGTATGGAGGTTCCTCAAAAAACTAAGAATTGATCTACCATATGATCCAGCAATCCCTCTACTGGGTATTTACCTCAAAGATTTGAAAACCCATATCTGAAAAGATATTTGCACACCGATGTTCATAGCAGCATTATTCACAGTGGCCAGGACATGGAAGTGACCAAAGTGTCCTATGATAGATGATTGGCTAAAGGAGCTGTGGTGCATATATACAATGGAATATTACTCAGCTATAAGAGATGAAATAATGTTATTTGCGACAGCATGGATGGACCTCGAGATAATCATGCTAAGTGAAGTAAGTCAGAAAAAGTTGAAAATCACATGATGTCACTTATATGTGGGATATAAACCTAAGAGCAACAAATGAACAGGACAAAGAAACAGAGACTCACGGACATGGACTATAGACTAGTGGTTACCAGAGGGTAGGGGGTGGGGGAGGAGAGAAGAAGTAATTGGGGTAAAAGGGATCAAATATGGGGTGTAGAGGGAGGGTGAAGTGAGTAAGGGGATCAAATATATGGTAGTTGAAGGAAACTGAAGCGGATCAAATATGAGGGGTAGAGGGAGGGTGAAGTGGGTAAAGAGGATCAAATATATGGTAGCTGAAGAATATACAAATGTCAAATTATAATATACACCTGAAAATTATATAATTGTATTAACCAATGTTATCCCAATCAACTTAATTAAAAAAAAATATTAGATTTTATTAAATGATTGTACATTTTCATTTTAAGGTAAAAAAATATTTTAAGTATGGATTTTTTAAAAAAATTAATTTTATTCCTTTATTAAAAATATTTTAAAAGAAGTTAACCTGTCAACCACCACTCTGAACCAGATAATAGGATTTTGACTGTATTCTTAAATATTCCCTCTAAGTTTCTGTTGCCACTCTTTGCTTGATTCTTCACTAATTGGACTGAGTAGTATGAACTGAAGCTGGAATACATAACAGGAAGTATTATCTATTTGGTGTTGCGGAAGAGTTGAGGGGCATCCAGAGTCAGGAAACTAAGCCCCAGCATCTTCCAAATGACATAGTAATGTCTTCATAGTCCAAGAGTAAGGTGACTAAGTGTTGGAGGTGACTTGAAGTTGTGATCTTGACCCAGATCCTTTAGAGTGCATTGGGACATTTCCTATACCAGTCAGTCAAATAAGTACTTACTCATAGACTTGGGAACTGAGAGGGTTTAGCATAGCTTCAAAGTTAGCCATGTTGAAAAATCCAATCCATGCATTGACACCATGTAACCCATAACTGAAATTTGCATATTCTTCCAAAGGCAGTTTTGCTGTGATGCTAACAGGTGAGGTCAGGAATGGTGGCAATTTTGTGGGCTAATATAAATTATGGAATTATAAAACTCAATCTGTATGCAAGGCTTTTATGTGCTCCTATTTAGTTACATTTTATCTCCCCTCCTCCTATCACCCTTTAGCTATTACAGAGCTGAGAGGGAATCCCTTGTGGATTGTGTGAGCTTCAGAGAAAAAAAGCAAACAAAGACAAAAGAGACTTGATTCTCTGTTCTTACTGTCTACATGAACACCCACCCACTGTTTCCTTTTCACAGTGAGCAGGGCCTAATATACATCAGAAACTACGGAGCTTCAATTAAGTGATTCAATCACTCTGTTCTGGTCATTATACAGAATTGACAGAGTTTTCCTCTTGCTCCCAGAAATTGCTGATATTCCTTTGGGAGAACTAAATAAAGACACTATATTGAGAGGAATGTTAAGAAACCTGACAAATGAGAACAACAGACAGCAAAAGTCAGCACATGTTCAAAGGAAAGTTACTACAACCTTTGTCACTGCGTTTTCAAAAAATCCCCTTCTCAGATGATTAATAAAATGCTCACGTACTTTCTAATGTATTTTTCGTATGACATGAGGTATTTTAGTAAGCACATTTGTGGGTGTAGTGGGTTTTTCTTTTTATAAAAGATCTGAATCATAAGATGGAATGTCTAAGTGTTTTTTGATTGTTTTAAAATATATTGAAATATAACAATAGAACTGCAGTAATATCTATCCCTCGTCTTCTTTAGCTTTGAATCAGAATAGCAAGCTGCTGCATCATCACTGTTACAGGTATGGAATTAACACAGTTAACAGTATGGCTGCATCTCTTTGAGCTTAAAGGAATGAAAAATAAAGAAAAAGCCAAAATTAATCATTATTTTTCTATATCCTGTGTATCCTTTAACATCAAAATTGCTTGTTAATGCCATATTACTCTTCCTCTTCTCCTCCAGCTTCACCCCATTGTAATCCCAGACCATCACAACATCTGGCCCCTTTTCTAAGAAACTTATCCTTTGGGCAGTTGGTAGGCACTCAGTAAATTGTTGAATGAATATGTTGGATCTCATTCTCTTTTCTTACCATTTCTCCCACAGCACATACAACCTACTCATCTCTTTTTTTCTCTGCCCCTTACTGGCATCTCCAATCATCCTAGTTTCTTGATTTCATCCAATCTACTTAATAGAATTCTATTATTATCCATCTTAAAGATGTCCTCTTTAGTACCTTTGGTCTATTGTACTTTACCTTTTGTAGTTTCTTCTCTCTTTACCCACACCACCCCAATTATACAAATAGACACACGCTCACATACTTTGCCTCCTAACTCCAAAGCATGCAATTAATAGTAGTATATACCAAGACCTGGCCTCCCGTCTGCTTTTTTCCATTTATACACACTGTAAATAACTTATGGTCTCTGTTAGAGTATGACTTGGCCTCTTAAGAGCCATTAGACTACCCAGCAGGGTTACATATCCTATATTTGACATATTATTTCATAGCCCTTATTACTTTCACATTTTTCTAATGGTCTCAGAAGATGTTTCTTTTCTCTTTAAAGCTAATCTCTATATTTTGGAACCTCAGCCCCATACTTAGTCGTGTTTACTGAACTCTTCTTCTGTTTTTCTAGTCCTGTCTCAACTTATTTTGCCCTTGGCTTAGCATTTTTCTCTTCCAATTTTGTTTTCTCTCCCAAACTAGGTCATTAATTAATTAATTAATTTATTGGATATACATTTTTAAAGAGATGCTGCCCCTTATCTGTTTGGTTCAAATAAGAAAGCATAGGCTAAATGCTTGACTCCTGTTATTTATTTGTTTTCAAGATAGTGAATTTTTTCTTATGCTCTGAAGGTGACCAATTTCTTTAAAAAATTATTTTGTCATGAACTCATGGATTGAAATATAGTTGATAGGTTTCCATCCTTATTGAAGCTCAGGTTATTCCAGATTTGGCCAGTTGAGGGACTCTTTAAATTGGCTGCTGAGTCCTTTGGGTACGATCCAAGTAGTCTCTGATAGCTTTCCTGCCATTTGAGATGACAAAACATTTAGGCTCATTTTATTAATTTCCACCAAAGATTTAGAGTCAGTCATTTCTCCAAGAACTCCTGTTTTCTTTTGGTAGGAAATGGTATTTCATCACCATGATTGGAGTGCTAGGAAGGTTCATTGCTATGTTTCATTGTATCATTTCTACAAAAAGGCCTGCTGGGATTTTGATTGGGGTTACATTAAATCTATAGATCATTTTGGGGAGAATTAACACCTTAACATTGAATCCTTTGGTATATCAGGTCACTTATTTAGGCCTTCTTTAATTTTTTCGCTCAGAACACTGTATACATTTTTTGTCAAATTTATACCTATGTGTTTCTTACATTTTGATGTTACTGTAATTGGTAGTTTCTTTGATTTTATTTTCTAGTTTTTTCCCCTTGCTAATATGTAGAAATGCAACTGATTTTTGTATATTGACCTTGCATTCTATAAGCATGTTATTCATTAGTTCTAGTTGCTTTTAAAAATAGAACCATAGGCTTTCCTACCTAGATGACAGTGTTGTCTATGAATAGTTTTACTTAATACTTTCCAATCTGGTTGTCTTTTATTTTCTTTGTCTTATTCACTGGCTAAAACCCAACAATATAATTGTGAATAGAAGTTATTAGAGTGGACATATTTGCCTTGTGTCTGATCTTAGGGGGAAAGTATTCATAAGTCTTTTTTTAATATTAACTGTGCTGTGAGGTATAACTTTACATAGATGTCCTTTATCAGGTTGGGAACATTCTCTTCCTACTTTGCTGAGAAGAGTTTATCAGGAATGTAGGTTGAATTTTGTGAAATGCTTTTTCTCCATCTGTTGAGATGATGATAGGTCCTTTTTAGTTTAATATTGACTGATATTGGACTATGAACTAAACTTTGCATTCCTGGGATAAAACCCACTTGGTCATGCTGTATTACCCATTTTATGTATTGTTGGATTTGATATGTTAAAACTTTAAGAATTTTTGCATCTGTGTTCATGAAGGATGTTGGTTTGCAGTTTTCTTGTGATTTCTTTGCATGGTTTTTATATCAGAGTAATGCTGGCTTTATAAAATGTTTTGGGAATGAGCCCTCTTCAATTTATTTCTGGAAGAATTTGTGTAGAAGTCATAGTACTTTTTAAGTATTGGGTGGAATTCACCAGTGAAACTATCTGGGCCTGGAGTGTCCTTTGTGGGAAAGATTTTAAGTACAAATTCAATTTCTTTAATAGACATAGAGTTACTGAGGTTATCTGTTTCTTCTGAGTAAGCCTTGACAGTTCGTGCCTTTCAAGGAATCTCCATTCAACTAGATTGTTGAATTTATTGGCATAAAGTCATTTATATTTTTTATTCTTTTCACATGTGAAGGGTCTGTAGTGATATCACCTCTCATTCTTGATATTGATAATTTTTGTGTTATCTTTTTTTTCTCCTAATCAGTATGGTTAGATTTTAGAGAAAAGATTACCAGGGATAAAGAGTTATTTCATAAATAGAATGATAAAAGTGTCTATTTGTCAAGAGAACATAACAGTCCTAAATGTTTGTGTACCTAATAACAGATTTTCTAGATACACTAAACAAAAATTGATAGAAATGCAGGAGAAATAGACAAATCAACCATCATAGCTAGACATTTTATCGCTTCTTTCTCATTGATAGAACAAGAGACAAAATGATCAGGAAGGACATAGAAGACTTGAACAACATTATCAACTAACTTCATATTACTGACATTTCTAGAATATTCAACCCAACAGCAGCAAAGTACACATTCTTCTCAGGCGAATATGAAATATTTGCCAAGATAAACCGTATTATGGTCTCTAAAACAAGCCTCAATAAATTTAAAAGGATTACAGTTATACAAAGTATATTCTCTGGCTTCAATGGAACTAATTTAGAAATCAATAACAGAAGGAAATATGGAAAACCTGCAAATATTTGGAAACAAAACAATTCTAACTAAGGCATGTGTCAAGAAGAAATCAATGGAAACTTGGTATTTTCAACTGAAAATGAAAATACAAAATAATATAATTTGTGACTGCAACTGAAGCAGTGCTATATTAGGAAAGAAGAAAAGTCTCAATTTAATGACCTCACCTTAAGAAAGTTATACCTTCCACCTTAGAAGGAAGAGAGAAAATGAAATCAAAACTAATAGAAGAAAGTAAATAAAGAGAAGAAATCATTGAATAGAAAAAAACAGTAGAGAAAAACAGTGAAAGCCCAAACTAATTTATATCTACTTATCCAATTCCTTTGGTCTGCATGAGCACAGCCTTTTTCAATTTTAAGTAAATGAGTACCTTAAAAAAAAAAAAGAACTTCTTTTCTCTCCAAGAGTCAAGTGCTGTTCTGAGTGATAAGGATGTAAGACAGTAAAGGTCTGTGCTCATATGAAACTTATGTTCTAGTGGGATAAGATTTTTTAAAAACAAGAAATTAAAAAAAATAAAATGGAGAGGATGGTGTTCTTTAGAATTAGTGGTCATAAAGACCTGTTTGAGTGGGAATGGTGTCACATTTTATCCAAGTCGTGAAGGACAAGAAAGTGCTGGGTTGGGCCAATATATGGGAGAGGGACCGTTCAAGGCAGAACTAAAGGCTATTGTAAAAGGCTCCATGGTATTCAGAATAATGTGAGGAAGAAATAAACATATCTTTTTTTTCTTTGAAACACCTTTATTACACATTTTCTTTTTATTGATATAATTGACATGTATAAGTTTAACATGTATAATGTGTTGACTTTATACATTTCTGTATTACAATATGATTACCACCATAACATTAGCTATCACATCACATAATTATCATTTTTTTTGTGGTATGAATAATTTAGATGTAGTCTCTTAGCAACTTTGAAGTTTATAATACAGTATTGCTGACTATACTTACAATGCTGTGTATTAGGTCTCCAGGACTTGTTATAAACTTCTATTTTATTTAAACTACTATAACTTGGAATATCTTTTTTCATTCCTTTGTTCTCAACCTATTGTGAATATTTATTTTAGGTATATCTCATTTAGATAATATCTACTTGGATTTTTAACATAGCTTGAGAGTTTCTGTCTTTTAAGACAGGGATTTAGCTTATTTTTAGATATTATGGATGCATTTAATCTTAATGCCTGCCATCTTTTTTTTCCCAACTTACTATGCTTTCTTATTTCAGTTTTTCCTTTTTCCTTTGTCAAATTTATAACTTTTTCTCCCACTATTTCCTGTTCTATTGTCTATAATGTTTTGGGAATTATATATTTTCTAGAGTGTTATTTTAATAATCACATTTACATTTTTCATCAATGCTTAAAATTGTTGTATATTTATTAATCATGTATAAAACAAGAATATTAGCATATTTCTACTTCACATTTACCATCCCGCCATTTTATATATTAAGAGTATCTTGGATTTTAGTTCTAAATTGTTATTTCAGTTTACATATTTATTTTTAAATATATGTCAGTTTGATTTGTTTCTTTGCTTAGCTCTTTTTGGTCTGCCCTAACTTCTTGCTCCTTTGTATTCTTACCTGTATTCTAGTATATCGTATTATTTGTTCACTTGCTCTCTTGCTGGATGATGGATGAAGACTCACCTTTGCATCCCTGGAGCTTGGCCTGTAGTAGATACATTGTAAATGTCCACTGAATGATTGCAAGCCCTTCTACTCCATCTCTGCCCTGTGCTTTGATCTGCTTTCCTGTGTTTCTACTTTACCTCATTCTTCTTGGTCTAGATCCTTATATTATTGTACCAGAACCACCAAGCCATCTGTGTGGGGTGTACCACTGAGACATCAGAATTGTCAGGAAATAGACAGAGCTTGGGGCTCAAGGAGCTCTTCTGAGAGGAGGCATGTTTGTTCTGCCATTTGACTCTCAGTTGATTGTTGAAATTTATTTCCCTAGACATATGTATGGTGACACAGAGTACTTTACAAAGTTGAGATGGTAGAGGCATAGGAACACTATGAGGAGCAGCTATGCATTGAAGATTTACTTGCCAGATGTGAGAATGGAGCAACTGCACATCTCAGGTCTTAGATGTGAGAAGAATCTTCAGATGTTATTTCTGTTTATCTGGTTGTATAATCGAAATATGAGACTCAATGCAGAATCATTCCATAAAGAATATTAATGACTAATTTGTTGTGCTGTATTTTAATTGTCATTTAGAGGGAAAAAGACCTTACCTCATGGGAAGAATATTCTTCAAAATTGTAGATGTGTTGTGAAGTTTACCCTAGGCCTACATTTAACATTGATAAAATTTCGTTCTATTTCTTCATTGCTCCAGATGCCACACTAAACTTTTTTCCCTCTTTGTTTACACCTTTAAGGCATTTACTGGCTATTATTGTGGGTGCCTAGCTAGCTCAGTTGTTGTTTGGCCAGGCAGTTCATTATTAATTTTTATTTTTATACTCTTTATTTCTTTAGTTTTGCCCTTATTTCTACTTTTCCCCCTTTCTTTGACTTATGTCTACATTACTTTAGGCTTTGTTCACAAGGCTTAAGAGAATTCTTTGAGCAATCCCTTTAGTTATTCTTTTTCTTAAGGTGAAAATACCTCCGGAGACCAAGAGCAATGTTGTCTCAGGGGAGAATAAGTTAGGACACTCACTTGAAGCCCTGTATCCTATTGTCATGGGGATGGGGGAACATAAAATAAAGTGAATCTAACCAGTACCAAGATGGTCCTACCTACATTTCCTTTTCCACTTTTCCTTCCTCCCACCCTCCCAAGTCCCTTTTGAAACTAGCAAAGGATACAGACACAGTCAGGCATCTGGAGCCTCAGGGAGTAACTCTGACTTTCTGATCTTACTGATCATCAACATTTAACCTACATCATCAATAAGAAGAGACCCAGGAAAAAGACACCTAAGTTTGGACTTTTGGCAGGAGACTGTAGAATAATATTGTGTGTGTATGAATGCATTTTACCATAGTCACATGTTCAGACCTGCTATTAATAGCTTGATAGTTGACTGAATTCTTGCCTTTCTCTATGGAATGCCTAATCTCTGAACTATGTAAAATATTCAAGCAGTTTAAATCTACAGTTACATGAGATTTCACTCAGAATAGGCCTTTATGAATATTCATGTTGAGATATTTAGCCTCGGGATGTGAAATATTAATCTCTTACCTGAGTTTTACATCTAATTATTTTTCAATGACACAGAGAAAAATTAAATGTTACCTGCCACCAGGGGCATCATTAGGATGAGCTCTTTAGGTTAAAGCTCTAAAAGAAGAATTCACAGTCTGAATTTTTTGCTATTTCCCATTATGCAACGGGGAAAATTTATGAAAACACTACCATTGTTTTTATTCAAGCGTGGTCTCTCATCTATCCAGATTTGACAAGCAAATAATATTAAAGGTCAGTTTCTATTATGGTGAATATGAGCAATCCAAGTCTTTTTTTTTTGTATTGGATTTGTTATGAAGAATGAATGTTTAGAGATTACAATGCTTAGCAATAGAAACTATAAAGATAGACTCACTGTGATGAATAATCAATGAAATTAAGTACTCTAAAGTGAGCAAGAGAAGTTAATAGCATTGGATTACATTTCTCTTGTGGTAAATGTTTGTATTTTGATTCTTGGTGATTTGAGAGTGCAGGTAGTTTTTTCTGAAGGGGTGGGATATATGAGGAAAGAAAGGGAAAAGGCAGTTGAAGGGCAATTTTTTTATATCTATTTTTTTCTTATAAGAATAACAATTATTCATTGAAGAAAATTTATAAATAACAGATAAATAAAAATAAAATAAAAATACCTCTGAACCTACCACTAGGAAAAACCACCACTGTAATTTCAGTGTCTTTTAGTTTATTCCACCTTTTCTATATTAAAAATTCAAATATGTATATTTTACAAAAACAGTTGCACTGTACTGTTTTCCACTATATTTCATTAATTATTATGATAGGTTTAAATAGGTGCATAATATTCTATTGTATGGGTTAAAATTCATTTAAATCATTAAATATTTTTGATATTTCGAGAGTTTCCAATTTTATGTTATTATAAATGCACTTCAGTGAACATCCTGAAACCTAATTTTTTTTTGCATGTATAATATTTCCTTACTTTTAGGATAAATTCATAAAAATGAAATTGCTTAATCAAATAGTATGCACATTTTAGTTCTTTAGATATATATTTTCAAATTGCCCTCCAGAAAGTATGTTCCAATTAATGTTTTCACACTTTCCCAAAAGCTAGTCATTATAATTAAAATATGTGTATTTGCTAATTTTATAGGAGAAATCAGTAACTTACTGTTTGAAATTTTAACTGATTTTAAATTTCCCTATTATTTCACATGAAATATGTATTTTTAAGGGTAATTTCTTGATGAAGAATAAAAGAAAAGAAAATCTTCCTTTTTTATCTACTGGAAGGAAATAGAGTCCCTTCAAAATAAAGGAATTATTTCACATCAAGGATCAGTAATAATTTCATAGTTGTGGAAGTCATTGTTTTGGTAGAATTAGGAATGTGATTGAATCATCCTTTTCTTGACACACGGATCTTTTTCCACATCTTTTTATTACAATTAAATTGTGATGAGATTTTACCTGTACATAATTCAGCAAATTTACGTTTAAAAAACCAATCATGGCTTTGTATATACTATCCTATGAGTCTAATGACTGCAGTAGCCTGATTTGGGGTTAAAATTAAGAACTGAATGGGTGGCCTTGGACAGAAGCTAACCAGTAATAAATAGGTTGCTTTGATCTTTTGGGTTTAATCCTAGGTGGAGAGAAGAATGTCAGATAGTTTGAAAGGATAGTATTTCAATTAATAAACTATTTATATTCTATAAGAATTGCTATTAATGAAAATGTTAGTTTGTGCTGGGATAGTCACTAATAAAAGTTCACCAATGTGTACATGGATTGACCTTCCTGGCTCAATTTTGAACTCTGCTAAAAGGTTATATCCATTTGTTTTGGCAGCCTTGTTGGAAGATCAGCCTGGGTATTGGGAATTCCAGTGAAAAACTGTAGCCTGGAGGCATCCGGCTTGTGTCTACTTATTTAAAATGCTGCTGAAAGTCTGCCTGTTATCACTCTTACTTACTACTGAGATTATGGGAGATATTTGGCAAAAACATGCTATTTGATTATCCAATTCATTTGTTTATTACTGTTGATCTGAGACTCTGACAGTGATTACTTAAGATGATTGTGGTTTGTATTACCTATTGCAATCATTTTTGTGTGTGTTTCCCTTGTCCCAAGCATATTATTGCCAGATAAAATGTAAAGAACATGAATTTGCTGAGTTAAAATTATATCCCATCATACCAAAATCCTGTTCGAAATCTTAAGTGATTACCTTTGCCTGAGGAATTACACAGTGTAGGTTTATCTACCAAAGTCCATTGTAGTAATGGTTTTGCCTAACTTTTCAGTTGTATCATTTATGATTTATCTACAGTATTTTGAACCTTGAATAGGCTTCCTGCTTTCCTACCTTCTTACCTTTAAAAAACCTCTCTCTCTCTTTCTCTTCCCCCCCCCCCCCCCCACTGAGCCCTTGAGCCCTTGAGTCACCCTTCTCTTGTGCCTGGACAACACATTGAGACGGGGCATCCTACTTCCGAGTACCCTCTCTTTCAGGAGAGTTGTGTAACTCTGCACTTAAATAGACCCTATCGCTCTACCTCAGAAAAAAATCTCAACTTGGAATGTGCTTTCTCTTCATTTGCACAGATAACCTTGGGATATAAGGATTGGGAGAGACTTTTAACATTTCATTCCCTCTGATTTTCAAGACCAAGAACATATACTCCTGTCCCTGACTTCTAGTTGAAATGATTTATTTTCTCTGATTTTCTATGTACTTTATTCATATTCCCTT
Organism: Pteropus vampyrus; assembly: GCF_000151845.1. Lineage (NCBI taxonomy): Eukaryota > Metazoa > Chordata > Mammalia > Chiroptera > Pteropodidae > Pteropus > Pteropus vampyrus. Next base: position 560,204 of record NW_011889264.1, read on the forward strand.
TAAAACAGCATTGATCACATTCTGCCTTATTTTATAGTTGTTTATGTCTTGTCTTATTCTTCTTACAGATAAAAAATTGTGTTGGATCAGGGACTGCATTTTATTTTCTTATTTTCAAATTTTTTGTACGACCTGGTACAGTGCCGGGCATATCTTAGGTTATCAATAAATGCTTTAATGAGGATGTATTGAGAAATTATTGACATTATAATTATTAATGTGATCACATGAGTACTTAATTATGTTAGATGGTAAATTTTGATGGCATCCAGAACTGTCAGTTTTTGCCTATGGACACAAACACTGTAACTGCTGAGTTTCTTTTAAGGCAGTTTAAAAAACTTTAAATTTTTAAAAAACAGTTTGGAGGGAAAATTACCACTCTTATAAAGCAGTATTTAAGGCTATCTGAGAGAAGCCAGTGAATATAAAGTATGTAAATTTTCTATTTGCCCATTTTTTAAATTCTGTCAGTGCCATGTCCCATTATCCCCATAGGATTTAAGCCTCAGTCATTTTTTTGGTTCTCTTTCCTGTAGTCAACCAATCACTGTACTTAATATTTTTAGACAACGGCTTGTGGATTCATCGTCTTCCCTCTAGCTCGGCCTGAATCACTTTAACAATCTTTCTTATATGGGTATTCTCATTCTCAGGGCACTGGAAACACTCTTTAGAATCATCTGCAGAAATGTTATCCATAACCCCCTACTCAGATATCATCTGTGGCTTTTCATTGATGAAATCTAGACTCAAACTTTGTAGTCCACACAAATCTGGTCTATTCTATCTGTGCAACGTAACTTGCCTTCTTTTGTCATAGGTACTTTTTACTTAGAGAACTGTGTCTTAGAGGTCTTTCAAATCCACCATATTTAATATTTTTATAAGTCATTCCCAGTTAGTGCTGCATGGAGCAAGTTTCTTTCTTCCTCTTCTCTCTTTAAACTTTACTTCTGGCTGTGTCCTATTTTCTGTCTAGCAATTCCCTGAAGCCGTAGCCTCCCATATGTGACCCATTTATTACTGTCTGTTTTGCCCATTTGGGCCTTGTGGCCCAGCTGTTGCATATACCTGATTTCCCCAATAGTCTGAGCCCTCGTACACTATTGGTGCTTTGGTGAATATCCAGTGACGTAAGGTGTGAATGAAGATGAGTATTTCTTTCGTGTTGCCTTGGTACTTAGCACTGTGCTAGGGGATGCTCAGAGAAGTGTCTAACGTCGGAAAGAGTTCTATCTACAATAGATCATGCTGCCTGCCTTTCAGAAGTTTTAAGATATTGCCAAGATAATTTTATCTGTTATAAAGAATTTTTCTTTTCTCCCCCCAAATAATAAAACCCATAAAAAATTGGATTTTACTGAAGCACCTTTCATTTGATCATTTTAGAACATGAGATAAAGTAAAATGGAATTTAGCATCTTCTTGTGCATGGTCAGGGTAGAGTTGTTCCTAAACCACAGCATCAGTTGGCCATTGGTTGGAGTTAGGCATTGAGTGTAGGGCTCTCAAGACTTCCCACCCCTGTTTTCTTGTGTCAGTTTAGACTAATGTCTACAAAATTTCTTTAAAAACAACATAAAGCAACTTGAGAATTCTCCGATTTTTATACTAGTTGCTGATGGGATTTGGGTGTTCTTTGTCTCAGGCCGGTTCTGCCCAGATGACAATGTGTAGTGGCAGGCCCCTTGGAGAGATGTTGGTCCATTCTCTGAGTAGAAAGATGGAAACAGGACTAGAGCTTTCTGACAGTCACTTTGAAAACTCTGTTCTGTCTCTTCCTATTTTTAAAAAATATTTACTTACATACCTAAGTATTACTAAAAACTGATCAAAAAACCCCCTGATCATTGCAGTTTTCCCTTGTTCCAAATTAGATGATTTCTTGCAGTCTTACACCTGATTTAGCTCTATTTTGTTATTCAGATTTTATGTTTCATTTTTGTACAACATTTTAACAGCTGGTAAAGTTCTATGAATGTCAGGAGACCCAACCATGACAGTAAATCACATATACCATGGGAAAAGCCAACTGCAAGTTTAAAAAAGCCATCATGATATTTATATTGATAGAGAGCTCTGTATTTTCTCCACAAGAGGGCAGAAAAGTCTGGGCTGTAAATAAAAATTTTCAAAAAAAAAGTCTTAAAGGGAGGTAGTGCTTTACCTTCAATATATACTTTTTAAATATAAAAGTGTTTCCCCTTCAAAAAAGTGGATTTTTAATGTTTCTTTTATTTTCTGGCAGTTACTCTCTAGCTTTGCTCATCACTTTTACCCACCTCTGAATTTTAATCGTAGGTTCTAATTGCCTGACTTAGTGGTTTTGGGCTACTGTTCTAATACGAAGGTAGTGCATTTTCATCCACTCATGGTTTTAGATCCTTAATTCATACGTGGGGCAAAGGAAAAGGCCAGCATTTCATTAGCTGCTTCTCCCAAGGAGAAAAAGAACACCCATGTCAAAGGAAAACAAAAATACATAATAGGTTTGAGGCCAGTCCTGATCATACACGCTCATACATTCTTCTGCTCATGTTAGGGTTTATTCCTCACTGTTTTCCCACTAGCTCCCACCCCCACACTGCTTTTGTCCTTTTTGTTCTTTGAGATTTAAATTACAGGCCATGCTACAAAACTCATCTAAATCTGTGATATCAAAAACTGAATGCTTTTCTGGCAATCACAATAGGGTTGGCTTAAAATGTTAGGTCTCACTGTGTTGGGATCACAACAGGATAGGCTATAAAGGAGAAAGACATTTGACAAATTCAGTTTATTTTCATAAAAATAAGTTGGGGAAATATTTGTAGGATTTAGATTTGGGGGTTGAATGCTCCTTGAATACCCAAAACCAATTGAAAATTTTTTCTTTCTTTTTTTTAAAAGAGCTAATAGACTATTTGAAAGATAAATTATATAAAACAACAAAGCATTAAAGACTAAATTTTTGTTTAAGGCTGATAGTGATTCCCCCCTGTAGGGCATGAAATTAAAATGTGTGCACAGAACCAAATGATTGCTTCAGTACCATGTTTTCTGTGGCAGTTGTCCTTTTGAAGCAGTCTGCTAAAAGGAAGCAAAGTATAACAATGCAGTTGACAAAAGATTGATTCAAAGAAGATGTTTATACAGAAAAATTATTGACAGCTATAGACACAATTGGTTGGCATAGCTTGGTGATAGGCATGGCAAAAAAGATGTGAGAGATATAAGTAACATGGGGACTTTCTTTGCTTGTGAGATGCCAGTGTAACTAATATCACTAACTTAACATACCACAAGCACAATAAACATGGCCACCCACATGCACCATTTGTTGCGATAAGGCTGTCCAGAAACACGAGTCATTTGGCGCCCCTTCCTGTAAGTACCATGGCAGTTTGCAGCCTTAGGAAAGGTTTACTTGAAAAATCTCTTATTATTTCACTCCTAATTATAGATACAGATGGCCGCATGGGTTAGGGGAAAAAATTAAATTATAGAACATTTAGCAGTCTTAAAAGTTCGTTTCAATCCTGAACACCTTATGTCTTTTTTCATAGCTTGTCTTCTTTTCAAAACATAGACAGTGCGAGTTATCTGTTTTTCTTTAGAAGTAGTGTAATGGGCGGTGTGTGTGTGTGTGTGTGTGTGTGTGTGTGTGTGTGTGTGTATCTATGTATTATATATATATATATTTTATCATTTTTCATTTACATTAGAACTCATTTTTTTTGCCTAAACGTAACATAGTTAGTAGTGTTTGACTGAGTGATATCACAGCAACTTTGGCTTCTTTCCAGCAGGCAGTTTTTTGCAGAAGGAAAATGACAAACTTGACTAAGAATTCCATAGCACGATGTAAAGGGGAATGTGCTAAACAAATTTTACCCAAAGGAAACATGAGAAAAACATCTTATTATAAGATATATATTTAATATGTTTTTTGTATTTGGGAAGAGAAGTTAATGTCTGGGAATGTCCTTTGATTTACTGGCCAGAAGGATTTTTGTTACTTTATGCATCTCCCCTCCTCACCAGTCTTTAGATTAGAAATGATTTATTTACAGAGAAAAGAACAGTACTTTGATATGCTATACTAATGTTAAACATTTATGGGGTTTAAAAATATTTATGAACGTGTAAAAGTTATGAAAGCAAACATGATTTAGGTTACCTTGTGATCAGGTGTAGTATGAATACAAAAAACAGAAACTTTTGTAAAAGATAAGCACAAAGAGAAAATACATATCAATAGATTCGTAAAGTTTAATAATCTTAGGGTATGTGCATATGTCAATTTTGTGTATAATTTAAAATACATAATCTTGTATAATATAGATGCATATTTGTAGTCATGAAAAATTATGTTAAAGCTCTAAGAAAATTTCCTTATGACTCTTTATTCCTAATCACTCAAAAATACAATGAAAAATTTTCTTTTTTGATAAACTTCCACAATTTGCCTTTATGAAAATTATTTAGAGAAACACTGCAATGCTTTTTTTGGGCATTAGTTATAGAGGAATAGAATTTTTATTTGCTCTGTAAGATTATTCAGGCCTTATGTGGTTAGTTCATAAGAAGAATGTTTAATAGATTTACAAAAATTATACATAAAAGTAGAATACAAAGAGAGAGGCCATGGAGTATTTCACAGTAATCTAAAAGTAAAAGTTTCTTCTATATCTTTATTAACTCCATTTTTCTAGAGGCATCTACAGCTCTTAAAAAGATAAGTGCCCTTCTAAGCAACATTAATGGCACACCTAACACAAATCAAGCAAGGTCCTTTTTTTTTTTTTTTTTTTACTTTTAAGTTTTCAAGGAGATCAAAGACCCCAAAATGACAGACTCCAAAATAACAAGGTTTTAAATCCTTCTTAGTTTTCTCTTTATATCCAAGATTTGTAAGCATAAAATGACACTGAAAAAAATAAAACCATCCTGGTCTTTATACATTCATCAGAAGGGAGACTAAAGAGGTGATGAGACCGACCTAAGTATGTTGGAGTGATGTCATCTTCCTGCTTCCGCTTCTCTTACTGTCCATTTCTTTTTTGTGGCTTTATAGCCAACCAAGGCCCAAACAAATGAAAGCCTCATAGGTCTCCTTTCACTATGCAAGAGTTGGAGACGGTGCCAGTGCAGCGAACTTTATTATGTACATCCTTATAATTTTTACCACCTTAAATTTTTTCTACTTATGGCTACTTGTTGAGACATATGGAAAAATTTTATACACACCTACAACTGTCATGATTACTTATGTTTATGCAAAAAAATGAATATTTTGATCTTGATCTCGTTATTGGGGGGTAGGAGATGAAGCATGGAGGGCCATGGTAAAACTACAATTTTATGCTTTGCTTTTATGTAATAGCCGTGGCTTATAAATTTTAATTATAGTGAAAATGAATAGGACATGCAAATTCTGATCATATAATCACCACATCATTTAGTTTATCAAATAGAGTTTTGAAAATCTATGTCTAAAATCTACCCATTTCTTTTACTAAACTTTGCATTAAATATTATTGTAGTTGATGACTATCAAGATCTTGAGGGTTTTTATAAAGAGTATTAACTGTGGTTCTGCTGTCTAGGGAAGTAGAAAATAAAGGTTGGGACTATTAGTTGAATTAGAAAATATATTTAAGAACTTTCTTTGTGAAAATATTAAGCAGATGTGTTTTTTATTCCTGTAAACCAAGATGCCATGGGTTGTACGAGTCATTGGGATACAGGTTTCAGAGTTGACAAGGGAAAGGCAAAAGATTAAAGTCACTAAGTCAAAGCTCAGCTTTGAGCATCAAATTAAGGTTTTTTGGAAGTAGCAGTGAAATATTTCTCAGTAGTCTTGAGAGTCAGGCTTTGACAAGAGAGAAAAGGGATTTCTGTTTTCCCAAAGCTTCTTTTCCAGAAACAAGAAGCAACTTAAGGCCAGCTCTGCAAAGATGGGGAAACCCCACTGGGTCCCGAAAGTGCCAGGAGGACAGACCACAGGTTCCACCAGCTGAGGACTTCAGCAGTGGGTACTGCAGAGTGACCAGGAGGGAAAGAGGCATCTCCACAGAGGCTATGGGGCTATGAGGGCCCAGAAGACAGTTCATGGTCTAGCCCTTGAACCCCAAATGTAAAAATAGTGCAAAGAATTCCTCTATACCCTTTACCAGATACATCAGTTTACCATGTATACTTTAGCATATTCTCTCCCTCCATATATAATTATTATTTTTGAACCGTTTGAGAGCAGGTTGAATAAATCAGGTAACTTCAGTCTTTCTGTGTGTATTTTCCATGAACGAGGATCTTACATATATTAAATTCAGGAAATTTAACATTGATACACTGTGTAATTTATAGTGCATAGTCCAATTTCATCAATTCTCCCAATGATGTCCTTTTAGCATTTTTTTTTCCAGTCCAGAATTCAATCCAGGATCACCTTTTGAATTCAGTTTTCCTGTGAGATGGAGTTGTTTTTAATTGACAATTGCTAGTCCAATTTCTCACTCCACAACCAACCTCCATGTACCAGAATAGGAGCTTTAGTGCAAGTTTGATATTTTTCTTAATTTTGCATATTTATGTGTATTGCACACTGATTGCGCTACATATATCTTCAGTATATCCATCACTATTTGCAAATACTTCCAAATACTGTGAGCCCTCCAGTGCTTGAGAAATTTCATCTTTATCCTGCTTACTCAATTAGACTTCAAGCCCAGTAACAAAGGATTTGTTCTTACTTCTATCATCTTGAAAGGTTCTGTAATTAAGTTAGAAGGACAGGGCCATCTGTTTAAAATAGTAATAGTTACATTTGATTGCATGCTAGGCACTTTATATCCACACTCTTATTTAACCTTCCAAGCAAATCCGTGATGCACGTTAAAATTCTTCACTACTTACAGGGCTAATGTTTTCTGTCTACCCCTTGTCTAGCTTCCCACCACTTACAATTCTCTACCCACTCAGGCCTTCAGGTTTCTAGAAGGGCTGTGTTCTTTTTCATCTCCCACACATACTCTTCTCTTTGCCTGGAATAGTCTTATTATTATCTGTTAAAGAATCTTAGCTGTGAAGGGAAGATGAGTTAAAAGGGTCAAGGGAGAGTTGTTTGTGTGGTTCTCATTGCTGATGTGTGTGTATTTTAATGACAGCCATGTATTTATTCTATAAGCTGAGGGGAAAGAGTCAAAGAGACAGGATGAAAATATGGAGGAGGAAGGCAATTGATGGAGGGAGATTCCTGAAGAGGAGTTTGGACATGATATAAGGGGTACAAGTGAAGAGATCAACTTTGTATAGCTGGGAAAATTCATTGGTATGTGTGCCAGAAGTTGAGGTAGTTGGACTTTGTTAGTCTCTAGTTTTCACTGTTAAATAGAATCCTTGGTCATTTGCTTGGATGTTCAGACTGAGGAGGCTGGAGTTGAAGGGAGAATGGAGGGTGAAGGCGGATGGATAATAGGACCAAATAAGTGTGAGGAATCTGGGGACAGAGAATACCTGTGTCCTTGTTCTTATGCTGAAGCTTGGGAAAGCAATATGATTCTAGAAGTTTCTTGCATGTAGCCTAGTGTGAGAGTAAAAGAGATGTCTGTTCAGGGTGCCTGAGAGAGCCTCATGGAGTCCTGGCCTATGGGAGGAGAGTTTTCCTGTGTGGCTAGAATGGTATAGATATAATATATGGGGCTTATGGGAATGAGGAGGTAGCTTCAGTGATCTGTGAGAGCCAACTGAATGAAAATGAGAACTCTAGATAATGCTAGCCTGATGGATGAAGCTGATGACCCAGCTGTTCTTTTCCATGCCTCAGTCCTGTCTAAGAGCCCTAGTGGAAGATGATAAACATCTGGGCAACAGTGAAGGATTTTCTTCTGAATCCACATCCCCTAAAAAAAAAAGTAATTGGCTTATAAACAACACAGAAAATATCTTACAAGGCAAACCCTGTCTTTTAAATGGGAAACACTTCTAACTGTTAGTGTTACAAGTACTGAATTCATTGAGGAATTTCCACTGAGAATTGGAACCGAGAGATGTGCAGTGATAGAAATGGAAATCTTTCTCTTATGAGCCTTTGGAATATGGCCTTTTTACTTTCCAATAACTTTCTGCCTGAAGCAATGACATGTCTAATTAATAATAATATTCTATTAAACAGTGTGATTAATCTGAGAGATCATTATGCAGAAGTAGATTAAAAAAGCAACCTAAATCCCTTTGGTCTGATTTAAGTTAAACTAAACCTGAATTTCTTATCCAGAGAGTTTTTTTCCTCCTTGTGATATAACTTAAGGGTACATTCTATTTCTGTGATTCTTTCAATGTGTGTTCTTTATTATCTGATTAACTTAAAAGAGACAGTGAATAGCACCTATTCAGTTGCCCCCTAATTTAATTATGTTCGTATAAGCTATTTGCATATGAATATTATTTTTGCAGGACATATCAATTATATAATATCTTTTGGTTGTTAACTTCATATGGGGCAAAGCTGTTAATATTTTACTTATAGAAACAAAGAAAGATTTGGGAGAATTAGGCAGAGCAGTACCCCATGAGACATTTCAGGGTAAATCCCAGGGCTTAAAACTCTGCTTGATTCCTGAGCTGAAAAAGTGGCAGTTGCACTGAGTAAAAAAACATAAATGACCTTGCTTTCTCAAAGGGCATGATTTTTAGAGAAATCTAGGTATTTTAAGAGTTGTTCCTTAATTCTTCATTAATCAATGGGACGATTTTTGAAAAACTTTCCCACTGCCAGTCACTGTAGTATAACAAAATTTATATTTGGGGACTCCTTGGCTTCTGGTCTCAGCTATGAGATCTAGGACAGATTGGTTAATGCCTCAAGCCTTAGAGTCCTCATCTATAAAATGGGTAAAGCACCAATTTCCTAGGCAGAATCTCCCCAATTTGTATATCTTTCAGACAGAAGGTCTCAGATATTGATCCTGGCCGTGTCACATCAGGCCTCCAACAGTAGGACAAGCTTCATCTGTTTCTATATTTGTTAAGTAGTGGGAAAATTGAGAAGGCAAAGCCAGTTGTGAGATTTTAAATATATGATGAAAGTAAAGCCTTTAGCTCTGAGCCTGGGACCTCACAGTTCTTCAATAAAAGCCAATATCTATTATTACTTCAGGCAGTTGAAAATTCATCAGATTTCCAGATCATATCTTAGTTATTTTTAGAGATTATTTTGTCTTTTATTCAATTGTCTTTCACCTGGAATTTTAACATTACAAAGATTTATCCATCAGCTAAACATTGGAGCCACATGATAGTTTCTAAATTTCATAATAGTATGTGGACATATATGTAATATTTTACAGTATACAAAATATTTCCACATCATATGTATTATCATTTTAAGTTATTTCAGTACGAATTATGCCCAATTTTAACAGTTGATTTTGCCTAAACTGATAATTTCTGGATATCTCAAAGACCAAATTTTGAAAGTTCATGAAAATACTACTCATGTGCAAGCACACACGGACACACACAAACACAAACACACATAACCTGTAGATTATTTCAGTAAAACACACACACTGCTTAGATAATGATATTTACACATGTTGATAGAGATGTGATAATTTGTAGTGTTGTATAATAAAACTGCTGATTGACATTGGGGATAGTTTTTATAATTTTTTTCAGTTATTTTAATAAGGGTGAAACAATAGTAAACAAAAATGATGGAAGCATCTCAAAATGTACATAATGTAAGTGAAGTTTTAAAGTGTCATTGGAAAAAGAAAATTGAGATGCCAAGAATTTAAAGATATTAATTTGAAATGAAAATTTACTTGAAACCAAATGAAATACATTGTCAAGTGGAAGTTGTTGTTTAGAAGACAATAGGACAAAGTAAAAACTTATAAACATGAAGAGTATGCTCTTGAAGTGCATTGAAATTGATGATAATGTTTTCATTGCAAATATTGATCTGTCTTTAAAGTGTACAAACATTTATTTAATCAAAGTGCTCTTTATATTAACATTCATGAGCACATATAGATGGTCTTAGTCTTAAGTTTCAGCTGTGATAGAAACTCTTCTCATGACAGGTAAAGACATGGACCTCAGAGAAGAGAAATGACTTGCCCAAGGTCACACAGCTCATTCATGATAGAACAATCAGAACTAGAGCCCAAGGACCTCTAATACAATTTCAGCTACCTCTGTCCTCCTCTGTGGGTGATTTCAGGAGCCTTTAAGAAAGGCAAATGCCTCCTAATCCAGCCTCATCTTTTGGCTACCTTTTGCAACAAGATTTGGATCATGAAATTTGTTGATACTAGTGGTTTCTACTTCCTTACATCTCATTCTCTTAATAGTTGTAGGTCTTATGTCCTCTGAACTCCCTGGAAACTCTTTATAAGGTCACCAAGAATCTTAATGATTTCCAATCCAGTGGTTTTTTCTATGTCCTCATTTCTTTGACTTTTAAGTGCTTTTCCCATAGCTGACTTCTTGAAACACTACTTATCTCTCTGGCTTCTGTGACATCACACTCTCCTGGTTTCTCTCCTACCTCTGTGGCTCTAGCTTCATGATCTCCGTTCTGCCTCTAAGTGTAGGGGAGTCTCAGGGATCTCTTATCTATGGAAAGTTTTCCCCATCCTACTCACCATAATCTCACTCAGCCCCATGACTTTGCACCTATATACCGAGAGACTCCCAAATTCATATACAGCCCTGACCTGTTCTCTGAGTTTTAGTTTCATATAACCAACTGCTTACTTGATATCTCTACTTCGATGTCTGAAGGGCATCTCAAATCTAACATGCCTCAAACAGTTTTTGATTCTCTTCCCCTGTCTTGCTTTTGCCCCAGAATCTTCCCTTTTTTAGCTGCTTTATCTACTCAGTGCCAAAAGCCAAACCCTAGGAATCACCTTGATGTTTTTTCCTTACCCAGCACAGCCAACTCATTAGCAAGACCTGTTAACTTTATCTCTAAAAGGGACCCTGACACTACCCAAGTTTTCTCACCTGCACTGCTACTTTTCTGGTCCAAGTGATCTATAGTCTAGATCACTGCAAGGGCCTTTGAGCTGGGCTCTCTGATTCCTTTTTACTTCCTAATCTATATCCCCAATGATCTTTTATCACTTCTCTGCTTCAAAGCTGCAAATTTTCCTGTTATACTTTAAGCAAAATCCAAACTCCTTACCCGACCTATAAATCCTGTGTGATTTGGCCCTGCTTGTCTGCCTGTGATTTCATTTTGCTCACCATGGCACAGTTGTCTTGGCCTTTTCTATATTCCTTGAGCTTGCGATATTTTATTTTATTCAGAGCACTTATCTATCCTAACAGTACTTATTCATTTGTTTACTATTTTTTTTGTCCTCTAAGTTTAGGGAGTTGGGTTCTTTTATAATTTGTTCGTTGTTGTGTCTCCAGCATGTAGACTAATGCCTGGCACATATTAGGTAGTAAATAACTGTTGAAACAATGAATGTATGGGTAAATGATGCCAATATTAGAAACCTGGGATTCATCTCACCCTCCTCTCAGGCTGTTGCTTTCAACTTCTTATTAGTAGCCAAGTCCTGTAGATTTTGTACTCTTGATTTTTCCAGAACTTGTCTCCTCTTATCTAACTTTACTACTGCCTTGATTTATGTCATCAGCACCTAGATAGTTTCCAAACCTCTAGTCAAGGACTGACTCTTGGATATAACTTTTCTTCTTCCTCCAGAAAGAATCAATCAACCACTCTTTGTGTTACCTCGGTATCCCCTACTACTGCCATAGGACCTCTAAGGCTTTGTCACACTTTTACCGTGTTCATCTCCTCGGACTGTGTTGTAATCTTTCTGGAGGCAGGGACTGCATCTTTCTGTTTTTTCATTCTCAACAGCTGGCACAGTACCTGACATGGAGTAGATGTTCAATAAATGTTTGAAAGAAGAGAATGAGTGAATACAAATGAATGAGTCTGGCTAAATGGGGCCATATAAAACTAGCTACAATAAAACACAGACCTAAAGTTTAGATGTATAGTTAATGATGTTTAACCTGTGAATTTAAAATTAACTTTAAAGTTCACCTATTACAATTAAATAATGATCAATAAACTTACTTTTGAGATTATCATGCTTTCTACTACAGTATCTTCAGATTTAGCTCTTAATATTTTTGAGGTAATTCTATATATAAAAATAAAAAATCAGCCATCCCCATATTTTTCTCATAGAGATATAAAAAGAGATAACATAGAGCAAAGAACTCCATGATATCCACAAGTTTTAGAAAAAAAGTTTTTTGCCCTTTGTATTCTTTGGTGTCTTTTAAATATGTTTTCCATACCTAAAACAATTCAGGAAAACTATGAATAAAACTATTCATACATCCCTAGGACCCTAATCTAACCTTAGATAATTTGAGTTTCATTCTTATTTTTGCTATAATACTCACTCCATGTGCATCTTTTGTATTTCTAAATATTGAAATCATCCATATTGGTTAGTGAAATATGGGAAGCTCTAACTGTATTTTCAGACAATGAATATACAGTATATTTTGCATGTAATTTTTGTCTGCTTCCATCAAGTCTAACAATATGTTGAATTTGCCATGGGCCTTTAAAGCTTCAATGTTGTGAAGAGCTCGGCATGAAATTTTAAAGAGACTGGACCTTTCATCTGCACAGCAGCAGGGTACCTCACTATAGGGACAAGAAAGGAAAAGAGAGAGAGAGAACATTTCTGAAGCAATACCAAAAAATAACAGCAGAAGCAATTATTTCATCAAAGGTTGATTTTCTTTTTCTATTCCCTATTTTTTTTTTTCAGATTTCTTAGCTGGAGATTGTCTGCCTTGTTGCCTTTGTCTCCTGTTGTATATTTAATTTGCAGGTTTCACATGGTCAAAATGGAGAAAAATTCATAAATGAAAAGATGTTTATTTTAGAAGGTGATGTTATTGATAATAGCATTTAAATCTATTTGCAAGGGATCTGCAAGTCAGGAAAAATGCAAAGAACTACCATTTTAGATAAGAACATAGGTGTTGAACTAAATTTGGTATTCCCTAAAGTTCTTAGTCTGTTTATCTGCTTGGGGATGTGAAGGATGTAGCTGTGTCTTCTACATGACTTTGCTTTCTCCCTTTTCCTCCCATAAACACCAGCACAAACTTTGCTCTGGGGAGAATAAGAGAATTTCATCTCTCCATCTCTGTGGCTAATATCAACATACTTTCTTTTTATTTGGAGTGGGGCTGGGCACTTCTGGCTATGGGGTCAATTAGTATGGACACCATTCTGCTGGCAGAAAGAATAACCAAACGTGGGCCACGGTCTTCTTTTAGTGTGATCCTGAGACATCATCAAAATGAAATGCCTGGGCTTCCGCATAGGCAGAATCTGAATTTCACTCAAATGAAGCTTAAGAGTCTTACAGAGAGCTGCATTTTTGGAGTTGGGAGAATAATGTCTCCCTCTGGGTGTTAAAGTTGGTATTTTTTTCCCCTATTATGCTATTTATTTGCTATAGTCTCGGGTGACTCTCTAACTTCTTTTCCATTTTCTTTCTCTTCTTTGGGCTTTGAGGTTTTTGTTGGAAAACCCCTTTCCTCATATGAGTTTCCTATTGATACTGTAACAAATTACTACAAATTTAGTTGGTCAAAAACACATTCCCTTACAGGTTCAAAATGAGGCTTATAGGGCTAAAGGTATTGGCAGGGCTATGTTCCCTCTGGAGTCTCCAGGCTGGAAATCTGTTTCCTTGTCTTTTCCTGCTTATAGAAACTCAGCTTTCCTTGGCTTATGGTTCTTTCCTCCATATTAAAAGCATACACCAACCTCTGCTTCTATCATCCCATCTCCTTCTCTAGATTCTTAACTTAATTACATCAGCAAAGTCTCTGTTACCACTTAAAGTAATGTATTCACATGTTCCGGGGATTAGGACATGCATATCTTTTGGGGAGTGGGGGTTATTATTCAGCTCTTCAGCATTATACTACATAAAACTTTTGTAATCCTCATTCTGTTTTTTTCATTTGTGGATGAATACTTTATTCCACCCTTAACTGGCAATGACTGTGAAATTCTTAAATAAGAGAAATTTTGTCTTCATCCTCTCTAAAATTCCTCCTAAGAGTCAAAACAGTGATCAGCTTCAGGGAAATAAACATTTTTCAAGTTTGGCTCCCTTATATTTGGGACTCTTTTCTCTGTATCTTTAAGAGGCCTGTGGACTTTGAGGAATCAGAGTTTTAGAGTCCATTGCTTTAGGTTCAGCCTGACGCCTGGTGGTACAAATATATTAGAATCTCAGCTATTTTAAACTTCTTCAGTGAGAACTATTTCTTCTCTTTCTTTTACACTTTTAATAAAGATCTCTCTTCATTTTGCGGGAGTCAGTCCCCTCTCTAACCAACCATTTATAGTTTTAGGAAGATCTCTCCCTTCTTTTCCAAATTTAGCTACTCTATGTTCTGTGTTTCCATTGCACATTGTACATATTTTTATTGTATCCCCCATCTCTTAGGATTGTAATTAATTGTGTTTCCTAATAAATGGACTTGCTTTAGGGCAGGAATCTTGCCTTATTTACCTTTATTTATTTATTTTTTACTCTCGAGCTTGACACAGAGTAAACAATGTATGTTTTTACAAACCAGTGAATTACTAAACAACTCTGTAGATTGAAGCCCAAACCTTAGGAGATCACGAAATCTCCTTTATTCCCCCACATCTCCTCTTTGCGCTCCCTATTTTCTGTTCACTTCATGCCCCCTCCATGTTGTTGTGCTTTCTGTTCTTCAAACCATATTTCATTTTATCCTTAGTCATACTATGATAATATACAGAGTAACATATGAAGAGGCTTACTCTGGGCTAGACCTGGTACAAAGCACTTTACAGACATATAATCCTCACAATACTCCTATGTTGTTTACATTTTACATATAAAAATCCTGAGGCTTGGAGAGAGTACATAACCTCCCTGAGACTGTACAGCTAGTAAGGAGTAACTCTGGGTTTTGAGCTCAGTGGCTTAGGTTAGGAGCCCATTTTGATAACTACTACTGCCTCCGGATAATGGGCTTCCATTCCAAAGGGATTGCTTACCATTGCCAGAAAACTGCATTCCCTTTGTGCCATCATAATGCCTAATAAAACCTATGTCTATTTAAAATTGTAGTTTGGGTGAGAGTTTTAATTATGAAGGCTCTTTTATGGTTACAAGTCAGACTCTTAAGAGAATACTGAATAGAGCCATTCTGCAGAACTCCTTGGAATCCATTCCCAACCACATGTCTCAATCAGCCATAGTTACAAATGCCTACAAATTGATTTCCAGTGAAACAATAGTTATTATGTGACAGAACAGAGCATCAGCCATCCCTTTCTTATACCTCATTGGTGTTCAAACTTTTTTGTTACAAGCAATGGAATCCATTCTTCAAAAAAATCTCATGTACCTCCAATATGTAAAACAGATAAAAGTGGGCATGAATTTTCTATTAGTGTGTCCTGCCAAAATTGTTCCATAAATCTCTTTCTCTAGTTTAGGGACATAGCACTCTTTCCCGAAACTCTTTTCTCCCACATACTTGCCTCAATTCTTTATGTATTTACTCTGGGTCTGTGAGGATAATCCAGTTAACCCAGATTTGAGACAGATTTGTGATATATATATTCTTTACCAATGCCTTGTGTCAGTTACTTAGATTGTGTGAATTCAAAACAGGCCTAAAATAGCAAAAGATGATGGAAATATACCAAAAGGACCATAGAAGTTCTTAAAAGCGGAAAAGAGCCGATGGAGGAGCTGTTTACTTTTTAAGAGATTGCGTAGGATGACATTGCCTTGGTGAATCTATGGTCCAGGTCTGGCTTTTATTGTGCCAGGATGAGAAATTTGATTTTGTTCACACATGTGTGGCCCAGCCAACCTGTTGCTTGGACCAACAGGTTCCTGTTGCCTGGAGCTCATTTGAATAGGCTCTGTTACCATGTGCTTGTCTGAAACCTTGGTTTTGTGTGTCCATGGCTAAGCAATGCTTGTTTTAATTGACTCGTTATATCCTTAGCTATGTTAATACATACAACAAGTTTATATTGCCAACCAAGAAGCTTTTTTGCCTCTGTTACAGAAGAGAGTGTACCATTTTAGATAAGAACATAGGTGTTGAATTAAATGGGACTGGGTTCAAATTCCTAGCACTGCCACATATAAGTTATGTAACCTTTACTAATTTCCTTAACCTCTCTAAACTCATTTTCCCTTCAATAAAATAAAAACAAGTGAGTTGTGAAGATTAAGTGAGATAATAGTGTCTGACATTCCTCGGTTCTTGAAATAGCTTGCATGGTGATTGATAACTGCTCGCTTTGTTATTATTTTAGGCGGCCTCTCATCTCTCTCCTGTGATCTAGTTTATATTGATGTTCAGGTTTAACTTTCAGAAGCTCATCTTGTTTTTCTTAATTCCAGATTCAGGATGCCCCACTGTGATTCTAAGTGGCCAAACATGAGGTCCCCAGCACAGCTAACTGCTCAGCGTCTCCTTTCCTCTGCCATTGAGGAAGTCACATTACAAGGGATCACAATGCTAGTCCCTGCTCACATCTGTGTGCAATGCCAACCACTCCACTGCCTTGAACCAGGACAAAAATGGAGACCTCCTCCCTGAATGCACAGCTCTTTCTTTGGCTCTTCAGTTGAATCCATCTATGACCTGCCTCCTTCTGCTGCCCAGGTAGGTGTAATATAAACAAATTATACACATATCACATAAATCCATGCTTGTGGGAAATCCAAATGATACATTAAGTGTGTAAAATTTATTGTTTTCCTTCACTCTCCCAGCCACATTCTTCCTTATTAGTGTGTATCATTCTAGCCTTTTTTCGATGCATTTATATTCTTATTTTAAAAAATGAAATTACACTATTTTTGGTGACCTGACTTTTAACAATATTTCTTGATCTTTTCATGTCAATATGTACAAATCCTTCAAATTCTTGAAAATTTTTGTTTAGTTTTTCGTATAGGGATGAATCATTATTTACCTTGAAAGTACTGATGAATATTTAGCTATCCAGTTCTTAATACTAAAAAAAAAGGTTTCAGTGAATATTTTTCGGTTAAAACCAGTAACATTTTGAGTTAACATTTTGATGGATATTGCCCATTGTACTTCTAAAAGCTATGGCACATTAGACTTCTATCAACCTTGTACCAGAATGCCTGTTTCTATTTACAGTTATATCACCAATACTAGATCTTATTTAGTCTTTTTAAAATGTAGTAATCTGATTGGTGAGCATCTCCTTATTTTAATTTACATTTACCCTATTATCTGTGAGGTTAAGCATCTTTTCACAAGTTTTTTCCCTTTGTACTTCTGAACACTATCGTTTTATAACTTTTTCTCAATTTTCTTTTGGGCCATTCATCTTTTTCTATTGCTTTAAAAGAGCTCTTTGTGGATTTTAGCTCTTACGTATTTCATGACTATTTCTAGTCATTGTCTTTTAATTATGTTTTTATATCTTTGGCTATATATAAGTTTTAAATTTTATCTAGTTTTTGCTTTCTTATGAAATTAATTATATTTTATATTTGTAAAGGAATGTGAAAGTTTAAAAATTACTCAGTATTCTTTGTGGTGAAACAGTTTTATATTATATGTTACAAATAAGAAAAGTTTAAGGGTCTTATAAACTCCAGCTATTTTCAAATCAAACCAAATATTTAACATCTAGTATGTGTTTAGGGTGATGAATAATAAAAAACAAATGTACAACATGATCTCTGCTGAGCATTTGTATGTGAATCATAGATACTTAGATATACCTTAGAAAATCATATTGGGCATTATTTAGCTAAGTGCTGAATTTCGTTACAGAAAAAAATTGATATCAAAAGGAACTAGGTCAACAGAGTATGTACAGTTGTAACTGGTAAAGGCTATGATCATAGTGGAAAACTTGATTTGGAGCTTAAAGCCTGGGAAAGGTTTAGTTATGAGGTTACAGGACCTGCATCAGTTATCTGTTTCTGGATAACAAATCACCCCAAAGCTTGTTGGCTTCAAAAAGTACTTATTTAATTTAGCTCATGATAGTGCAGATTGACAATGTTGGTTGGACTCAGCTGGGCCATTCTGGTGTGGGCTAAGCTTGTCCAATCTTGGCTGGGCTCACTTATAAAACTGTAGTCAGCTAATTGATTGCTTGTGCTGTTGTTTATAATGGCTGTATCTGAGACAGCTGAGATGACTAGGGCCTTTTCTCATATGGGCTCTCAACTTATTACAGGCTAGCTTGGGTTTGTTCCCATAGTAGGCACAGAGTATTGAGAGTTTGAGAATGGAAGCTGCAAGGCTTCTTGAGGACTCAGCTTGGGATTGGTATACTGCCATTTTTGTGCATCCTATTGGTCAAAGCTACAAGACCAGCCCAAATTCAAGGGGTAGGAAAATATATTCTACCTCTTAAAAGACGGTGTTAAAATATTATGGCCATCTTTGCAGTCTACAGCAAAACTCCAATTCAGACTCATGTTTACTGAGTGATTTAATCCTTGCAGTTATGTGTGATGATCATGCTCAAAATGTCTTTGACAAGGCCAGGTAGAAATATAATTATCAGTAGAGTAGAAGACTACAAATGCCTTTTTTATCTTGGCTGAATATATATTGGCTTTTAGAGAACCTTTCTTTCATGTCCTTTTAAATAGGAATATTAGGAACATGATGTCTGAATTTCTAGACTGGCCAGAATGATGTATGATAATTTTGCCGGCCCTCCTGCCCCCTTTCTTAAAAACACATACTGAAAGGGTGAAGGAGTTGTGGTTCTAGTTTAGTTCTACTATAATCATGAATGCAAAGCATTAAATAAAAACTATACATCACAGTTCTCCAATTTAAAAAAGCCAACTTCTAGTCTTGATTTCTTGTATTTATCTTTATTTTCAAGTTAGTTGACTTAGCTTATAATTTCGGTTTTAAATGATTGGTATAATTACTTTTATCTTATTTTGGTCTTGTAAATACAGTTTTAGAAATTCCATCAATTCTTGTTTCTACTGTTTAGACATAAGGGGAGGTGGTCAATAGGTCCTTTCTTCAAGCTTATCTTCCTTCTAATCATCACGATAGCTTCTCAGTTCAGACAGTAGTTGCATGGTTCATGCAGAACTAAATAGACCTGCTGGTTCATGTCTTCATATAAAGTTGTGGCATTTTGGCCAAATCCTTAACTCAGAATGAAGCGTAAGTAATGTCAAGTTGTAACCTAAAATACTGTATATAGAGAGATGGTGCTTTTTAAAAACTCAAGGTTATTCTCCATTGTTCTTAGTTCTTTCTTAAAGAGCAGAGACATCTTGAGATTTCTATATATTTACACAAAAAAAGCCTGATTTTCCTCTGATTCTTATATGCGTACAAAATGATGCTAATTAAAATAATATATGCTGTTCAATAAAGGAACAGTTTCTCATGGTGCTGTCTGTGAATGCTGGAGCCAAAATCCTGTTTGAATTAGGAGGATGTCTGCTACATTAAGGCACCCTACAGAGATGTATAAGGCTAGAGCTTCTAGCAGTCTATACTGTCTTTATTGAGAGACATATTTATATCTTTCAGACTAGTAATTAATCACTCAGTGGGGTTTTTGGGGAGGAAGTTGTGAGCTCACAGAGAATCTTTTTATGCTGCCAGGAACCACAAAGCATGGACACAATTAAAATGCTGATTTAATTTATTATATTGAGGCATGCAAACAGGAATGTTTAAATGATGTTGACAGGGCCAGAATTTCAGAACCACCTTTTTAAAAATAGAAAACAAATGCCTACCCCCTTAAATGAAATTATCTTAATAACATTTTTCTGTAAGGTTCTTGGAAGCTAAACAAAGCACTTAATAGTAATTAAAATTTGAAGATGTTGTATTATTTGTTGTTAATGTATAATCTTTGTTAGGGGAAATACATTTCAAAGTGATCTGTTTATGAAAATTAGATGGGGGAAAATTGCCGATTGAGCAAATGTCGTTTAATAAGGCTCCTTTTCTTAGAAATGTGGATTCTTAAGTAACTAAAATGTTTTTGTATCCCAATAATGGTTTCTATTTTTGATCCTCTCAAAAATTATCTTTGTTACTTGAATTTTGATATTTCCACACAGAATTCCATTGTCAAGGGACTTATAAACTCTGAAAACCAGGAAGGCTTTCATATATTTTGGAGTGTTGTGTAACATGTATTTGCAGGGAATTTCATCTGAAATCAATGTGATTAGTCACTTGGACCTCCTCCAAATACCTCTGTAGGACCAGAAGCCAAAGAGGCCCCATTAGCAGCTCTAACTAACTCTTCTCTAATGAATGCTATGTTCTGTGTCTTAAAATTGCACTTTCCTAGTTTCAAGCAAAGTAGAAAATGCCAAGAGATAATGGGATAGTTGTTTGCCGTGCTGTACCATAGCGTGGGGAAGCTAATAGAGTCACCTCTGTGCGAACCTCAAATGCAGATAATATTCTGAAAAGTTACATATCTCCATTGTCTTGGGATAAAGGTGGTTTCTGACCCTGGTTTATGTTTTAGTTTCTTTTGGCATTGGGGCAGATGCATTTGACTTGGGCTTTCAAAATTGATATCGAATAAAACTCTTAGGTAATGTTAAAGTGATGTGTTCTTCTGTGAGTGAAATAAATAAACCATAAATGATGCATTTTTTTTTTTTACCATGTTACTGCCATTTTTGTGGACCTTGATAGTGCAATTACAGTATGGGAATTAACTGATCCCTGTTGGTCTTGATAATCCTGGTGATAGGAGTGCCAATTGGATGGAAGAAATGGAGTAGTTTGTCTACATGTATTCCGCCACTGGTTAAAATTGAAGCAGCCATAGTGAAAATATTTATTTTATGAACATTTACGTGGTGAGAATTTTCTTTTGGGAAATGTTCTGGTTTTTGTGGAAAAACTCTTTTGACTTAGGTACTAAATAATAATTAATCACTGTTAACATTTTGTTTTTCTCTCCTATTTACTCATCCACACATCTATTTAGTTACCAATTACTGTGGATTCTCCTCTTTAAATGTTGTGATCTCTCTGCCCTTTCCCCCACATGGGCTCCCAAACTGCCATCACTGCAAATATGGATTTGTTCATCTGTTTCTCATACAAGGCTGTAAACTATTTGAGGCCATGAATCACATTATATTTGACTTGGCCACAGTGTCCAGCATATGGTAGGTGATTAGTATATATTTGATTATAAATGATTTTTACATATATATGTGTGTGTATACACACACACACACTCACACACCCATACATGCGAACACATACATACATACACAAACACCATTTAATTCAGTCATTTTCAAGTGGGGACAGGGGTGATTTTGGTTTTCTCACCCCTTCCAAAAAAAGGACATTCGGCAATGTCTGTCCACACTTGAGTTGTTATAGCTGCAGTGTGTGTGTGTGTGTGTGTGTGTGTGTGTATGTTTTCTCTACTGGGATCTGGTGGGTCGAGACCAAACATGTCACTGAACATCCTACAATGCACAACATTGCGACAAAGAATTATTGGGCCCAAAAATGTCAGTAGTCTCAAGGCTGAGAAACCTTGCTCTAGTTTAATTTTTCAAAATATCTCTCTCAAGTATATAGACAGGTAGTAGAAGTTTGTTTACTCTAGTTATGAGAAAACACACATGGAGAGATTAAATGACTATCCAAGTCTATTCGGCTTAAGGTAGTGACAGAACCAGTGATTCTATGCCTAAATAATGACTAGATTATTTTGATCACTTAGATACTATTTGTGATTAATTAGCTGGACAGTTATCTTAGATTTTAGCCTTGAAAATATGTATTTTGCATCTTTTAGTGGCTAATTCCTTTAGCCAAATCACTATAATATGATTTCCTCTTGAAAATCATATTATACTCAAAAGTAATAATCAGAAATTAAGGCAGAAAATATTTGTGCGCTTATTCGAAAGATATTTTCTCCTACGGAGATTCCTTTAGATCATATATAAAAAATTTGAAAATCCTAGCCTGATATCTTCCCGCAGAGAGTGGGTTTCTCTAGTGAAGTGATTCAGTCCATACATGAATCTTAATAGAGTTTTGAAAGATTAACAATATTAAATATTTTTGTATTACAACATCGAGACCTGGAATATCTGAATTGGTTATTAGATATTTTGAACTAATACGTAGTTAAGTTTTCATGCAATGCCTACGTACATTCTGAGACTACACAGAACACAGCTGGTTTAGGTGCACAAATCTGTTTACCACCAAAATAAAACCATAATGAGTCTGTACCTAGACTACTGTATATTGTTTAGCCATTGCTTCTCTAGAAATAATAGAGATGGAATAGGAAAGATACAGATAAAAGTAACTAAATTGGTCAAGGATAAAATACAATGTTCTGTTTCAATAAAAGGGACATACTGTTGAATTGTACACTTGAAATTTATTAGATTTTGTTGATCACTGTTACCCTAATACTTTTAATTAAAAAAAAAGAGACAGAAATTCCACTTGGTGTGCAAGACTGTTTTCAGTGTGCAAGACTTTGAAGGAGAAACAGAGATACTTAAGACATAGTCTCTTTCCTTAAGATGAGATGTATGTATGTATCAAAACTAACAAGGAAGAAGAAAAGTATTTTATATTGGTGAAGTCTGGAAAGGAATTAGCCACTAAAAGATGCAAAATACATATATTTAATCCAAGTTGGAAAATATAAATTATAAACATTGGTTAAAAGAATATTTTATAGTAAACTATTCTAGATGTATCTTATTTTTTTATATTAACAAAAGAAATATAACTCTTTTTTGTAATCTCTCTCTGTATCTTCTTTTTGATATCCAGATATTATTCAAAAGTAAATATCTTATGGAAAGATTTTATTTATCATTTAAAATTCTTTCTATACTGTCAATTCCTAATCTTTGCAAGTACTGAATTTTTCTGGGTTCCTTCGAGCTGTGTGCCACATTATGAGAGAATTACAACCATTTTTATATAAAAATCATTTAAGCCACTTAAAGTAGAATTTAAAGAATATTTAGAAGGATATAAAACATCTTTATTTCCATCCTACCTTTGAACGTTATCCTTGACATTGCATGTAAACTTGTCATTCCCTCAAAATTGGCATGGGTATGTATTCAAGAACAGCTGAGTCAAAATAGTGAAAAGATAGTCTTAGAGGCAGATTCAGGTATATGTTTTCAAAATTATGAAAAGAATATTCATAGTAGAAAATCATACTTTCATAATAGAAAGGAAAGTGTTTGAGAGTTATTCCAGTGGGAGGCAGAAGAAGTAAGATTGCTAATTGATAGCACTTCTGCTTTATCTTTTACGATTCAAATTAAGTTAGCATTAGGTTGAACCATGAAATTGCTATTTTTTTGGCCAAAATGGTTCAATATAGCAGTAGCTAAATATGCCTGAAATGTAGAACACTCCAATTTTGAAATTAATGGCTGAAGAAACATTATGAATATATTAACAAAACATGTCATGACTATATTAACAAGATTATCACACTCATGAAAAAATGTGTCCCATTCAAGAATACAAACATTTATGAAAGTTGGACTGATGGCACCAACTAGTTTAACTGTTCATCTGACTCATGGCATAGTACAATGATACTTCATGTAAAAATTATAAAATTGAGAAATCTCAGGTTGACTACAGAAAAAAACAGGTAACTTGGTAATTTCATCTTGTAAAACTTATTTAAAAAATCTTTCAATCAAGCTTGTTTAAAGTACTGCATTTAGCAGGAATGTTTGAACATATTCAAAAAAGCAAAATTAAATACACCTTGAGGTGACGTTATTTTACATTGAGATATTATACAAATATTTTTTTTAGCTCATGGAATACTCGTGGAATATGGCAGCTGAAAGGATTAATTTTAAATTTCAGTCAAATGTGTCTAAATTATAAATAGTAGAAACTGTAGTTTCCAGATCATTTGCAATCTTTTATTTGGTTAAGTAGAGGAATACACTAGAAGTAGAACTGGTATCAGACAGAACTGTGAAGTAGCCAAAAGTTGATTTTCATTTGGTTTCAGACTTTTTATGTTGCTTGATGTCCACTTCTGTCAGAATCTACTTTCAGAAAAAAGATCTGATAAGCTCATTCACAGCAGAGTAAAATATGAGGTTTATTCTGTGACCACTTTCTGAAAAAGATGGTGACAGAACCAGAAGCCATGTTACAAAAATTTCACAGAAGTTGAAGTTACCACGACTGCTTGGTATAGGGAAAGGAAGGCACATGGGAGAAAGGGAGTGGTGGTAGAGCGGGGAGGTATGAAATTGAAAAGGCCGCTGTGAGATAACGCACATCAAGTGTAACGTAGCACATGCTACCTAATACAATGTAATAACCCTCAAAATGAAAGCTATAATTTTAATAATGAGGGAGAGGTATTCAGTTTATGGCTCCAAAATAGGAAGAATAGATGAGTGGTATATCCCAGTGAGGCAGACTCTAGTTTGATGGAAGGAAAACAAATTTGAATAGAGCTTCCCCAAAAATGAAGTGGGCCAATCCCTCATCATTGCAGTGGTTGTATATAATCCAGATCTGTCACTTCTGAATCTGGTCATACACACAACCTTGGGAAGAGGCTCATTAAAAGTATGCCAGTGGTTTTGATTTAGTATGTCTGGGTGGGGCTGGGCATCTCTATTTTTATTAGCACCCAAGGTAATTGTGACGCTGCTGGTTCGTGAACCAGCATTTGGAAATCATTGATCTAAATGAGGACATCATGAGGGAAATTTAGGCATCAAGTGGAAGATTTGGGGAAAATGCAGTTTCATTTCATTAAATATATTTTCAGGACATTTTAGAATGTGGAATTCCTGCCCCTTACCAAGTGTTTTATTAAAAACATTTTCAAACATACTAAAAAGTTGAAAGAATTTTGCAGTGAACACCTGTGTACCCACCAGCTAGTTTCTCTCATTAACGACATTTAACTATACTTGTTTTATTACATAACTATTGAGGTAAAGTTTATATACAATGAAATGCACAAATTTAAGTGTACCATTCTATGAGTTTTGACAAATGCATGTACTTGTCCATCCCAAACTCCTTTCAAAATGTAGCACATTATCATCACCTCAGAAGGTTCCCTCATTCTCCGTCTCAGGCCATCTCCAGCCCGCGTTCCTCAACAGCCCCTAACCAGAGAACCACTGTTGTGATTGTTTGCTACAATGGATTAGTTTTGCCTATTCCAGATCTTCATATAGATGGAATCAATCATTGAGTAGGTGTCTTTTGTTTTAAGGATTTTTCACTCAACACGTTTTTTGAAATTCATCCATGTTTTATATATCATTTTCTTGTTGAGAAATAACTAAATATTTTTTGGTGTTTACAATGTGCTAGGCAAAGTAAAGATGTTGGGCTAACAATGCTGAACAAGACAAGCCTTGATCTCCGTACTCTGATGGTGCTCATAGTTTAGTGAAGACTTTTAAGATTCCTTCCAAACCTTAAACATATAGATATTGTATCAGACGGCTTATATTTCATTGTCCTCTAAACCTTTTTGTATACTTCCGTTCAAGCAGCTCAGGGTGTCTAGACTTCAGTGCTGTAGTTCAGTGCTGATCTCCTCTTCCCTCTCAGTTATAGAGGGAACTAAATCAATCAATAAAATAAATTAGCTCACCAGTGAATAATTGTAGTTAGTTCATTCATTCATTCATTCATTCATTCATTCTATCTGTCTGTCTTTCTGTCTGTCTGTCTTTATGGACAGCTTCAGTGTACCCAAAGAAAAATTGTGGCTCAAAGACTTAGCACTTCTCTATGGAGAACAAGGGATAGGCAGTATTTGACTAAGTAGATTAGACTCTTTTAGCAAAGGGAAAAGTTGAGTTGAGGTAATTATGGAGGATTTCCTAAATTAAAAAAAATTATAAATGACCTAAGAAATTTAGAACCAAATGATCCAGAGACTCACTTTTAAGCTTTTTCAATGAGAGATTATAGATTCTGAAAATATAGTAGATTGAAAAAGGAAGTGATAAAAGGCCATGGTTTTGAGTGGATGTTGTTGAAACAGTGGAAATCGTGAGCTGCTCATGAACTGTCCATGGCAGTGCTATGTGTGAGGCACAATGTGCCTTTCCCAGTCCCATCCATGTGAATGCATTGCTGGGACAAGGACCTTGGAACCAAGCAGTGGTTAAGAAGAATAAAGATATGCATTGAAACCAAGGGGTGAAGCTTATGAATATGTGAACAAGAAGATTGAAAGGTGAGATGAAGTTCAAGGTATATATCAAATTGGGCCATTGAGGAAGACATTCGAAATAGAGATGCTGTTGATCTTCATCATTTACAGATTCCATATTTGTGAATTTACTTACTTGGTAAAATTTGTTTGTAACCCCCAAATCAATATTCATAGTGCCTTTGCAGTTATTCAAGGACATGCACAGAGAAGAAAAATTTGAGTTCCCCTTTATGCATAGTCCCAGCTGATGTTAAACAACCTGATGCTCTGCATTCTTTTTTTGGTGCTCGTGCTGTAAAGGTTTCCCTCCCCCCTCCAGTCCATTTAGTGTCATATTTCCCACATGTTTGCTTTTTGTTAGTGATTTACCTGTTTAAAATGCCTCCTCCCCGTGTATTGCTGATGTGCTGTCTAAGAAGGCTGCGATGTGCCTTACAGAGAGGACATGTGTGCTAGATAAGCTTCCTTCATGCATGAGTTATAGTGCTGTTGGCTGTGAGTTCAATGTTAACAGCTGGACAATATATATTAAATAAGATGTCTTTAAAAACAGAAAAAACATAAAACAAGGTTATGTATTGATTGGTTGACAAAAATGTTTTGACCAGAAGCTCACAAGAACCCAACTTTGTATTTCCCCTAGGGACAGCGATTCAGTATTTGCTAATTCAGTGTTTGCAGCAACTTTATGGAATATAACTACTATGAATAATTAGAGTTGACTCTGATACATTGGGTAGGTACGAAGTAGATTGGACGCTTTAGTGTTTCTCATCTTCTAAGCTCAGATCCTTAGGGTTTTCTTGGCAGCACTTAAACTTTTCAGGGCACACTAGCCTAGTCTTTAGAGTACTATACTAGCTGTTGTGAAATAGTTATTATATTCTTGTATGAGAAGTTGGTAGGCTGAATATTCCATTTATTTAAACATTCTGCTAAACTACTAATTTTAGAATTATGCTTTTTGATTTTATAGATATTTGTTGTGTGAAAATTTGCTGTATTTTCCTTAAACATAATTCTAGTAATTATTTACATACCTAGTAATATCACCTTCTTACGCCAACTTTATGGAGAGATTTCTTTGTTTGCAGACTTTTTGAGATTACTCTTTGTCTAGAGCATAACTCCTCGGGCTGGAATTAGAACCTGGTATGTGGCTTATGAGGAAGGTTCTAAAAAGTTTGTCTGAACAGATATAGCACTTGGAAGAGAACAGGCCATAGACTGGGTAATAAAGTGATGGTAGAGAAACCAGAGAGATAAAGAAGTATATCAGGGAAACTCAAATATAACCATGGGCTGGGACAGATGAGAGGCCAGAAAGGTTAGCAGGGAAGAAGTAGCTGGGAGGACAGATGAAAGTCAGGGTAAAGGTCAACATTGGATTCCACATCTGCTTACTACAGGTTTACTTTTCTTGGGCCTGGGACCTAAAAGTAGCAGGACAGAGCTGACCTTTTTAGATGTTTCGGTCATATTAACATTAGTAACCAAGCATTTTATTATGTGTCTTTTGTGTATGGAATATTACAGACCTTATTTTGAAGAATCAATAATCTGTGGAGGAAAAGAAAGTGCACATAGGAGATTGCAGATAAGAAGACAATACATTGATGAATATAGTATTATTTAAAATTCAATATGTAAGTGCTGGAGAAAGGAAATAGCAAAGTGGGAAAGATCCATGCTCTCATTTTCCTAAATGTAGAGCCAGCCTCAAAAATGTTTCTCTCTTCTTGTATTTTAGAAAAATAAGAGGTAGAGAATGTAAGATAAACAGTTTTTAAAAGTTAATTTAAAAATATATTTCTAATTTAAGACTATGTTCTGAAAGAAAAGTTCACTGATGTCAAGCAAAAAAATATCATGGAGTAAGCAAATCTATTCCCATGCTTTGTCCACTACTATGCGAATAGATAAAGATAATATTAATAAGAGGATAAGAGTAGGTCTCTTCTACAGTCAAATCAGAGAGAAAAAATTTCGGAGGAAGCATCAAGTACACAATATAAGATGCCAAAGTGAGTGTTGCTATTTATTTTTATGGTTTTAAATCATATAAGTGATATTGTTTTAGGCATTTAATTAATTTTCTTTCTCTAAATACAATGTTCCTTTTTTCTCCATTTGTCTTCAATATTTTTTCAGCAGTTTGACTATGCTATGTTTAAGTGTCTTTTTGTTAGTTTTTTCCTTTTTCAAAAGAAATTGAGGTTTTCTGAGATTCTTATATCTGTAATTTGTTGTTTTCATTAATTTTGGAAAATTATTGGCCATTATCTCTTCAAATATTTCTATTTCTCTTTTTCTTTCCGAACATCAGTTACACATATGTTAGGCCATTTGATATTGTCCTACAGCTCTGTTTTTTAAAAATTTAAAAATTTATTATTTTCATTCATACTTTCTATTAATCCATCTGTAGATTCATTGTGTCTTATCTGCTAAAGAGCCTACCAAGGGAATTCTTCATTTCTAATATTATGTTTTTTTGCTTCTAGTTCTATTTGACTCTTTTTTATAGTTTCTATCTCCCTGATGAAATTTCATACATGTTGTCCATTTTTCCTCTAGATCCTTTAATATAGTAATCATAGTTATTTTAAAGTCCCTGTTTGATACTTCCAACGTCTAAGTAATTTCTGTGTTTGCTCCTATTGGTTTATCATTTGACAGTGGCTTGCTTTATCTTGTTGTTGTTGTTATTATTATGTCTCATACTTTTTATTTAATCCTGGACATAATGTATAGAAGAATGGAAGAGATTGAGTCAAATATTTTTGTCTAGTTATAAGCATGTCTCTTCTTCTCTCATACCGTAAGTGTGGACCTTGAATCCATCTGTTCAGGAATTGAGCTACTTTTGGGTTTTGTTGTTGCTATGGTTATCTTCAGTTCACCACAAACTTCAAGTTCCCCCAATGGTGGCTGCTGTTACCCTGAACTTAGAGAAGGACCTAGGGTACTTGAAGATTTTTCTCAGTGTTCCCATTCTACCCTACCTGCCTGAGTCACAGAGGGGTCTCTCTTCCTGGTATTGCTTTCCCCATAGGCTGCTGTTGCATGAATTGGCTCATGACGGATACAGGGGGTTCTCTGTTGTGTTGGTCCCGCCTCAGTTTTAGGCAGCCCCTGTGTGGGTTAAGGTTTTCTCATCATTCCTTCCTTTCCTCCCAATGACAGCCAAACTTCACTTTGTGTCTGTGATTGGTATTAGGTAGGAGAGAATTCTTGTCTCCTAGCAGAAGCTGATCTCTCCTTGGCATCAGTGCAGAATCCTGGTTCCAGGATTTCCTTTGTCACTCCAGGGACAGATGGTTTCTGCTTCTGCTCCTTCTTCATAAGCAATGGCTCTTTTCTTGGACTCTGGGGTCAACAGGGTTTGTTGTTCCTCCTTTAGTACCTTAAGGCTATTGTTTCATAAGAGAAAAGGGTTCACTGGGTATGTTTCCCCAGCAGCAGCAGATGGGCCACTAAAAGGGGCTCTGTCGGGTTTTCTGTCCTGCTCTCAATCTTTCTTGTGAGTGTGAGTACCCAGCGGGTACTCATAGAACAGAGATTGTGAGTGGAAACTTCCTTTGTGTCTGGGGCTCCTAGCTATTCCAAATGGACACATTAGCTCATATTTACTTGCCCTTTGAGAAGTCATTAAAATTTTGGCTGATTTTTCTTACCTCTTTCTCCCTTGCTCTATCAAAGGCTAAACAGTTTGTGTGTCCAGTCTCTCTTTGAAAAGGCTTGTCCCCCTTTAGAATTCAAGTTACTTGACTGCATTATGATTTCGGCTCTCTGATGGGCTCAAGCATAGTAGATCATCTGGCTTTTTGGGGGTCATTGTTAGAGTGGGAGCAATATTCTTTTATGACATTCAACGTCATAAGTGGAGTTAGAACTCTGAGTTTTTTTTTGTTTAATTCGTGTGCATATATATTACCATGCCAATTAAAACAAAATTTTAGGATCCACTAGAAAGCACTAAAAATCTCAAGAGGAGAGACATAACCATCCTTTCCTTCTTCACATCCATAAAGAAGTTGAAACAATAGTGTTAACCTCAAACTTCCTTGAAGCTGTTTCTGAATCCCTGGTTCTAATATCTTTGAATTCTAATTGGCATCTATCCCTCTTTCAGAGGAATCAAAAGAAGTCTCCAGTCACAAATTGGGCAAAGGCTCTAAAAGCTGGGTGAGCAATACAGGGGCTAAGGGAAGCTGTTGGAGTTACTATAACAGCAACTGTGTATATGGGAAGGGGCCATATGGAAGTAAGAACGAAACAAGAGAAAAGGAGAGAGTTTTTTTTTTTTTTTTATAGTGCCTGCAATATTGCAGATCAAAATCTTTATCAGGATCCTATTTTTTTTTGCATTTTCTAGAGTTTTTCTTTTTTAATTATAAATACTTTTTACTTTTATAGTCAGCACTAAAGTTAAAATAAAAAGATATGTAAGGCCACAATGGAAAAAAATGTGTTGGAAAGTTCAGATTTTTGAACATGTATAGACAAGTTAACTTAACATGTTACCTGTGAGATGTTTTCTTCTTCTTTAAAGCATTTATTATACATTCGAT
Organism: Pteropus vampyrus; assembly: GCF_000151845.1. NCBI lineage: Eukaryota > Metazoa > Chordata > Mammalia > Chiroptera > Pteropodidae > Pteropus > Pteropus vampyrus. The sequence goes on from NW_011889264.1 coordinate 591,086, forward strand.
ATTCCTAAGATGCAAGAATTCAATTGTGTTCCAGAACTGGGCTTTTGTTTCCATGTGGATACATGGAAAAGATATTACTGTATTTCTCCAAATCTAAGATGTACCTTTTTTCACATTTTAATATCTCTGAAATTGGGATGTGTTTTATAATCAAAAGACTATCATAACTTAATTGTCATGGGTTTTTTCTTAGTAAATAAAATAATATGTTTTATAATTGATGACATTTTAGATTTGAGGAAATACGCTATTACAGAAGTGATTTCACAGATTAAGAAACTAATAACCTTCTGACCTTTTTTTTTTGGTAGAAATGTATGGAAATTTCTTGACATTTTCTAGATTGATCCACCCACAAGGTGATACATGCTTGTGTTTGAGATGTTTGAAAACCTTATATTTGAATAAAAAAATCAACTAATTATTCTTTCAATTATGGTATAAAATATAATTTCTCCCTACAGCTTTTTAGCATTTTTATTTTCCTTTCTGCACTTTATTTTAATCATAATCTCCTCAGAAAGTTAACTACTCTGTTTTTATTCCCTTTATTATTTTGTAGCAACTAGCTGCCTATATTTTATGTTAATAAAGGATCTTCCAATATTATACATGCATACAGAAATAATGCTCAAGTGAGCATTGATACTACAGTTCTCCCCTTTCTTTAAAAAAGACACATGATAAGTGAACTGGATTTTAGTGTCCTTACTGTGTAAAGGGTGGCCGAAGTCTATAGCAGGAAAAACTCTTTAGTTACTTTATGAATTCAAGTTTTATTTATTCTTATGGTGAGGTAGATTATAATTTGTTGTCTTTGCCTCATAGGAATCCAATTTTCTTAATTGGCTATCAAAGGATAACTAAGCCTTACTCCCTTTTCTGAAATGAAAGACTTGTGAAACAATAATAATAAAAAAAAATCCCTTAAGTTATTTATAGCCACTAATAGCTTTAATTAATTAAAGGCAGAAAATATTAGTTACATTAAATATTATGCATAACTTTGACATCAAAAAGTACCCTCAGATCTTTAATGGATTTGTTCATTGTCTTTGATGTTGGGTCATAAATGCATATAGCTGGTCGGTCAAATAGTTTGGGAAAGTAAATAGTCTTTCTTATTATCAACATAGAATTCAGAACTGTTGTCTGAAGAGCTGTCACTTTTACATAGGAAAATATGATGATGTAAAAAAAACCTTTTTTCTTCTTTATTTTGACTTAAAAGGTTTTATTTGATTTGATGACTTCTCTTAGATATAATCTCGATCATTCCCCCTCAGATATTCACTCTTTGCTCTTGTAATGGGCAACTTCTTTGACTCATGTATTCTGAATAGACATAAAGAGCAATAGGATAGAATTCTGATAGAGCAAAATAAACAGGATCAAACCAGAGTTCTGACATTTGTACTGAAATGATTGTAAGGAGCCATCACTGGCTTTCTCTTCAAGTCAGTTGAGGTCATCTTTATTTGAACATGTTAAAAAATATATGTACAGAGGCTCCTACTAGTGCTTTAAGGGAATAATACATCTAGAACCACGTGTACTGAATCAAACACAAAAAACTCAAGTTAATATGATATTGTAACACATTGGAATGAGAAGGAAAGTCAAAATGAACTCTGCCATGTAAATATAATTTAAATGTGATTGGCTGGACTTAGGTCTTGGGGAGTGTAGTTTGATTCATGGCATTAACGAAGTGAAAAATTACAAAGCACTTCATTAGAACATTGTAGGATGTCAGTGAGGAGATTTGGGTGATTGGAAGGGTCAGATTATAAAGAAACAGTATACTAAACACTTGTGTCCCAGTTTTTAGAGGTAAGTAGAGAATCTACCATAAATTCATAGAAATACTCTTTCCACCAGAAAATGTCTTTCCCCCTGACATTTAATAACAGTGAAGTGTAAATGTATTTGATAATGAATGTTTATATATCATCAACTGTTTTTTTAGTTAAGAAATCAAAAATGGAATGGAAATAAGGAAGAACTGACCCATAGAGGTATTAAATGTGTATAAAGTGGTCTTTGAGTTTAACGGGTGTTTTTAAAGAAATTCAAAAGGATAATGTATCAAAACATGGTATCAGAAGGGTGGAAAGTATTTAAAAGCCTAGTCAATAAATATCATACAACTATTTCAATATTTTTCGAATGTTTAAGACTGTATTAAAAATGAGTCACAAAGTTCTTTGGCTTCAATGCAGGTTCATTCAGAGAAGGAGAAAAAAAGCCCTTTGTAAAATATGGAAACCATCTTGAGTTAAACAAACGCCAGAAAAAATTATAATTGTAAAAATGAGATGTCGACTATCATTATTACAGTGGCTCTGTTGTTTCCAATAACAATTTGGCGTTTTATTTAGTCTGTAACAATCTACAATTGAAATATAAAATAAAGATTTTTCTTTTATTTCCCTCTGAAGTTCTATGCCAAGCTAAGCAGAACTGAATGAAACATCTGTGGATGATTAAAACAAGCTTTCCTATGGGGTTTTGAATAGAAAGTAAACATGGATTTTATCCATAGTCAACAGCATTTACAAATGTAAAGGGAGGAAGCTACTGAGTTTTTGAAGAATGAGCTGTTAGAGAGGAAATAGAAGTATGGAATGGCAGATGGTGATAATTAGTTCCATATGGAGAAAGGCTTCTATTTAAAAAAAAATGACAGTGAGCTGCTCTGGTTGGGTGATATTTTATTAAAGCAATTTTAGTGTCTTATTTCCTATCTTTGTCTTTCTAGAGTAGTCCCGTCTCACAAAACCAATCAAATGTGACTAACATATGTGAGGTATTTTGTTTGGGAGTCTATGTTGGTGCTCGTGAGTGAGGAAACTGCATTGGAGGGTTGTCCAAGTTGGTGAAACTCCCCACTGGATGCCCCACTTATTTCTTCTACTTGAGATGTTCAATTCTTCAATCTACTCTGCTTATCTTTATTTCGAGTTAGTCATAGTTTCCTAACTTCTTGAGACTATGTCATCTAGTATTTAAGAACCCTGAGTTTGGTGCCAGATGGTCTGAATTCAAATTCTGCTTCCCCTTCCTCGCTAGCTGTGTGTGAACTGGGGGTATTACCTAACCTTTGTATGCCTCAGTTTTCTCATTGGCACAATGAGAATAACTAAAACAGTTGCCTAAGTATACTATACAACCTAATGGTACAATTGTTGCAAGGATTAAAATGAATTAATATATGTAAAACACATCCACCAGAATCACTTGGGCCCTGCCCTAGACCTACTTAATCAGAATCTCACACTTTCTTGATCGTATACCATTATCAGTAAATAATTTTTGATCTTTTGTCTTCACTATAGGCTTGTTCATATAGTTAGTAATTTACATGTACTGTTGTTCTATTGTAGAATATACATTTTAGAATATATTAACAAGTTAGATGTTTTTAAAGTGAGATAAAAAATACATATAAGGAATGTGAGCATCTTTTTCTCATATATCAGTGGGTTATGATTCCGGGGTCGCTGTTTTAGAATCTATTTGCCGAGTTGAACTAACCTGAAAACAGAAGTACTGAATTCCACTAGCCAAAATCTTTAGGAAACAACAATATAGCCCCGGAGCTTTGGTAATCTCTCCATTCTCTGTGCACGTGGCAAGGCCAAATATGAAATTCTCTTCCCAGTTCCCTGTTTTTCTTTTCAACAATATTTTTGTTTACTTCTATCCCTTCATTCTTTGTATTTTTTTTTATTGCCGACCAACTCACTATTTGCAGCTGTGACCTTGACAATATTCAGAATCCTCTGTTCTTAGCCACAAATATCTGTAGCTTTCAAAAAGATAAAGTAAGCTCTTTGTTTTTAATTGTTGATAAAGGTTTCCTCACTTCCACCTTACTTCAGTTTTCTTCCCAATTGGCAGGGATTGCTGTAGCTTTCTTAGTTCTGGGTCACCGGTGACTTCACCTCAGTTATGCTGCATCAACACGCAGAGGTGTTAATCTGCTTTTGTTCCCTCCTGCAGCCTTTCTCTAGCTTTATAATTATCCAAGGTGGTAATAGCTCTTAAGAACCTACTCTGTCACCTTGAAATCAAGTGGGTTTTAGCTGAAAACTCAGGCAAGGTCTTAAAGATGTTTCTTTCAGCTGTGAATAGTGAGGGAGAATTTGAACATGACAGTCCTTAGTTGTAATGATATTTAGATGATGGATTCCCATTACCCTGCATAATGTGGGATGTTGACATTTTATTCAGACATGTAATCCTTGTCATTTAGCGTGGGAAGGAGAGAGATTGCTACCTGAAGTAGGGGTAACACAGGATGGCACTACAGAGAAATGACATAAAGCCCAAAATAATAGCAATAATTATTTTCCACTTTCTGTCATGTCGTTTTTAGAATTCAAATGATATCCTATGGTACTGTCTTCGTGATTTTAAGTGGCTGCTGTGGTTCTGAGCAATGTTTAGGGTACACCTTATTATATAAATGCCTCAATACACATTAATATTTGTTATATATGATTATTGAAACAATATTTGATTTATGTCTTTAGAATCACATCTTATAATCAGAAGAACTTCATCATTGAATTAAGATAAGCTTGCTTTTGGGTTATAATACATATTGTTTTACACTATTAATATGTTGAAGATAGAAAAAATAATTACTATCTTAATGACACCAACTTTATAGTAAATATTCAAGAATATGGTGGTACACATTGCTATTTATCTAGAGAGGTTAAAGAAGAGGGTTTTTATTTAATATGAAAATCCCATATGTACCATATTTATAAATAATTTGAATACAATAAAATATACAGAAATGCATACAGAATTCAATCTTTCAGTCTTCTTGTAGGAACATGGTAATCGAGTAGGATTAAATATCCCTATGCTCCCCTCTTAAAATTCATAAAGGAGAAAGCAACATAACATAGTCAAGAAGAAGGGGACACTTGGCCTGAGTGAGGAGGAATGTGTTTTCTGCTGCTGTTGGGTGGCATGTTCTATATATTATGAGTTCCATTTGATATAAAGTTTAGTTTAAGTCCACTCTTTCCTTGTTGAATTTCTTCCTGGATGATCTGTCCGTTGTTGAAAGTGGGGTATTGAAGTTCCCTATTATTATTGTATTATCTTTTCTCCTTTTAAATATGTTAGTATTTGCTTAATATATTTAGGTGTTCTGATATTGGGTGCATATATATTTATAATTATTATAGCTTCTTGATGAATGGACTCCTTTAGGCAGGTCTAATGGTTATGAATTCCCTCAGCTTTTGTTTGTCTGGGAAAGTCTTTCTCATTTCTGAAGGATAATTTGCTACATAGAGTATTCTTGGTTGGCAGATTTTTCTTTCAGCACTTTGAATATATGACTTCATTCTTTCCTAGCCTGTCAGCTTTTGCTGAGAAATTTATTGATAGTCTTATAGGGGCTCCCTGGTAAGTTACAAGCTTCTTTTCTTTTGCTGTTTTTCAGATTCTTTCTTTGTCTTTGATTTTTGAAAGTTTTACTTAATGTCTTTTATTTAACTATTCTTGGAGGAGATCTATTTAAGTTGAGTTTTTTTGGTGACCTATGAGATTCCAAATTTCTTCCCAGACTTGGAAAGTCTTAGCCATTATTTTTTGACTTTCTGCTCCCTTCTCCCTTTTTTCTTCATCTCGAACACCAATAATCTGCACACTGATTGTTTAGATGATATCCCATAAATCATGTCAGCTTTCGTCACTCTTTTACATTCTTTTTTCTTCTTTTCTGACTGGTTAATTTCAAAGTTCCTGGGTTCTATCGCAGAGTCTTTCTTCTGGTCGATACATTCTGCTATTGATACTCTCTATTGTATTTTTCATTTCATTCATTATATTACTCAGTTTTAGAATTTCTGTTGGTTTTTCTTTGATTTCTATCTCCTTGTTAAACTTCTCAATTTGTTCATGTATTTTTCCTGATTTCATTGAATTGCCTTTCATTGTTTTTTTTTTTTGTAGCTCATTGAGTTTCCTTTAAACAGCTATTTTGAATTCTTTATCAGGTGAATCACAGATCTTTATGACTTTGGGATTCGTTACTGGAAGATTATTGTGATCCTTTGGTGATGTTACATTTCTTTGATTTTTCATATTCTTTGAAGCACTGCATTGCTGTCTTCACATTTGAAATAGCAGTCACCTCCTCCAGTTTTATTAACTGCTTTCAGAGAGAAATACCTTTTGTCAGCTCTGCTAGTGATTCTGAGGCTTTCTTAGACCTTCTGTGTGTACACCTGCTCTACTCTTTTTCTCCTTCTTGGCAGAACTCTTAAGCTTGTATGTCTTCTCTTGATTTTGCTATGCACTAGGCTGGGCGCTGACAGCCTCCCTTTTGTTTTTTCAAAAGATAACACTAAAGATCCCTATCTGTGGTCTACTCCTGGCCCACAGATTTGGACTAGCTTTCTCTGTGTTTACTATCCATCTACCAAAGCTTGCTCTTGTAACCACAATTGGGAGTGTGCACAGGGAGCTTGCCATAGAGTTGGGGGGCATGTGAGTGAGGTGTGCTGAGCACTGGCAGTGCTGGCAGACCAGCTGGAGCTGTGGGTCAGGCATTGCCAGTGGATCACGTGCGGACTTCTTGATAGAGTCCATTTGGTAGGATTTGTGTCTTTTAATGCCCTCTGAGAGTCTCATCTGCTGCATACTCCCAGACTCTTTCTGCCCCCGAGTCATGCAGCTCTTTGACAGTGTCCCACACAGCTGGGGAAGCTATGTGCTTACTTACATGCTTTCATTTTCTCCAGCAAGAGAAATCACAGGCTGAAAAATTCTATCCTGTCCCTAAGTTGTACTTTCTTGGAAGGGTGGAGCAGGTAAGATTAAGCCTTTTATATGCTCCCCAGTTCATCCAAACTCATATTTTTTTTCTTCAGTTATGTATTAGATCTTCTCATCTGGAAACTTGGACTTCCATATAGGCTCTCTTGTCCATGATTGATTGTCAAAGGCAGTGTTTTCCAAGGGCTCTTAGACCATGGCCAAGAGTGGCTAGAGCCAGTTCATGGGTCACTGCAGGGTCCACAGCTGGGACTGAGATCTGTATGCCTATTACCTGGTGCATGAATGAGTGAGACTCCTCCTGGATACCTTGCCTATGGTGCTGTATCCTGTAGCTCGTACAAGGCACTTATGTTTGTGGATGGATGCTGAATTATTATTGCTGGGGGAAGGAGACAAACCAAGGGATATTTTATTTTGTCATGATGCTGACATCATTCCTTATCTGATACATTTTGATGTGTGATAGTGTCATTATCATTAAATTCTTTAACCATATACATGTTGTCAGGCTCGAGAGCCTCTTCCATCCTTGTCAAGGGGAGTGCTAACCTTTTTTCCTTTCATACAACACGTCATTAAATTCTTTAAAAACACATTTTATTATGAGTGTTTCTAATCATTACAAAAGAGAGACTAGAATAATGAAGCTCTAGTTTTATACCACTAGTTTCCACAAATACGGCCAATCTCGTCCAACCATCTGGGTTATTTCAAAGCAAAGCTAGATATATTATTTTATCTGCAAGTACTTTTATTTGCATCTCTAACAGATTTGAATTCTTAAATAAACATCATTATATCCAAATGAAAAAGTGTAAATGATTCTTCATATCATTTAATTGGCAGTCAGTGTTTAAATTTTCCCCACTCATCTCATGAACATCCTTTTACACTTGGTTTGTTTGAATCAGCAGTCAAATAAAGCTCACATATGGCATTTGGTTGATATGTCTCTTTCAGTTTGTATCAGACCTTTCTCCCTCTTCTTTGTTCTTATCCTTTTTTTTTTTTTTTTTTTGGTAAAGAAATGAGCATTTGTTTTGCAAAATTTGGCTGAGTGTATCTCCATCCTGTTGTTTATATTTCCTGTAAACTGTTGGTTACAAGTAAAAGCTTGAATTTAATATTTTTGGCAAGAATCTTTCATAGGTGGTACTGTGTATTTCCTATTACATCATATCAAGAGGCCCATAATATCTGATTGCTTCTCCTTATGATATTAAGATTGATTAGTGGCTCAAGTGTTTCCAGGTTGATCCATCCATTATAAGGTTCCTCCTCAGTATTATCTAATGGTTTTAGCAGCCATTTATGATCTTTGCCAAGATGCATTATTTCATTATGGGTTGCAAAATGGTGAGTTTCAATTCTGTGATTTCTTTATATTAACTGAGTGTTTACCATGAAATAGATTTCATAGAGAAGAACAGGATAAATTCTTGAGTCTTATATTTGCCACTTTTCAGATTGTATTGGTGCTCTAGAAACCTCCTGAAGTGACCATTTTTAAAGTATTATTACAAGTGCATAGATTTTAATATGTTTAATGTGTTTTAATCCATTGTAGTATTATTTTTTCAGTGTTCACGTTGTCCCATCTTTGGGCAATGGAAGGCCATTTGCATTGATTCCTAAGGTCCTCTTCACATGACCCTTGTAGTCTTTCATAGTTTTCTTGTTTTCTGATACAACAAGATGTCTTAGGCATATCTTGTACAGCTCCTGCCCCAGATCTGGAATCTCTTATTTCCCCAAGAAGTTCTAGTTCTTATTAGTAGGAATCATTACTATATTCTGAATAGTCTATAATTTCCTTTTTAGATGTTGAGTTATTCAGAAAAGTGTTTTAAAGTTTCTAAGTGGTTAGTTTTTGGTTTTGATTTTGTTAATTTCTTTATTTCCCTGTAGCCAGAGAATGTAGCTGTGTAATTTTTTTATGGCTTACCATTGGCATTGCCAATTAAAAATGGTTTATGAGCATTTGAAAAGAATTCTATGGAGTTATTAAGTCAATTATGAAATTGTTATTCATAAACATTATTTTTGTTAGCTGTAAGTTTTTAGGAGAATTGTGTTAAAAACAATTGCTATCTAGTGGTTTATCAATTCTTTTATTTCTAAAAACATATTTTAGCTTATTTTGAAGAGTTATGATTTAGTATATGATAGTAGGGTCTAGATAGAAAGTAAGTATTCTCATCTGTAAGATGAATAATTTGAAACAGTATAAGATTAAATTTTCTTATTTTTATTTAATATTAGACCCTATAGAGTACAAACATAGATATTTTCTTTTGTAAGAGAGTACTTGGATTTTGTTGGTAGATCCGGGAGGAATTGAAAATGTCATATTTGGGAGTTGTGATGCTGATTAGTGTATGCAATAATTTAATAATATAGTGAAATGCAAATAATTGCATGAATAAATAAATGAGAAATAATTGGACAGTAGTCAATATAATTATTATCAGTTATGCACATTTTCTTTAATATTGCTTCTTAGTAAACTGATAGTCTCAAGAAAAAGATATTTGTAAGTGCAATAAGGATTCCTTCTGGGTTGTGCCTTTGCCTTTCCTTGAATGCTCTGAAGTTAAAAGAGTACATTAAGAAAGCCCTGTGTATTACCCGAATACCCCATGGTAAGGCAACTTCACTCATGTTAAGATGGGATATGTGACAAGCAATGTTCATGTGACATTTTAACATATTAGGTTGTGACTGAACCAAGAGAGCCTGCCACCTACAAGTCTCCTTTCATTTCAGCTGTTTAAAAATACAATTTCACACGTTCTTTCATTTTATTAATGAAATGCTATGCTTCAAACCAAGGGGCTTGCGTGCCAGGTGGAGCTATAATTATGCCTGGGCAGTCTGCAGCTGTGCTTAGTTATAAAGCTTTAACTAAAGAAAATAGAATTTGAGTTCCTTTTATGTATCTCATAATATTTCCTCAAATCAGTATATTTATATGTCAGTTAAATGATTTCTAAAGAGCTTACTGGCATTTACATTTTTTTTTCCCAGGACATTGAAAACCTGATACTAAAAATGACCTACTTTTTGGTTATCTTTCAGAAAAACTAACCTAAAATTATCCTTTTGTTTTCCTGGTGACAGCATAATCCATCTGTTTCTTGACTCCTCACTTTCCCCCTACCCGTTACCCCCAATCTATTTGCAAATCCAGCAGCTCTGATTTGAAATAGATCCAGGATGCAGCCTCTTCTCACCCACCTGACTACTACAACCTGAGTTGAAGCTGCATCATCTCTTGCCAGGACAGCTATAAACGCTTTCTATTTAGGTTCCTGCTTCCCATCCACAATGTATTCTACACCAAGACAGAATGGTCTCTTTAAAAGGTAGATTAGGTTATGTTTCTCCTCTGTTCTTAACCTGTTTTGGTGTCCCTTCTCATTTGGAATAAATCTGGAGTTATTGCTCTGGTCCACCAGATCTTACCTGATCTAGACTCCTCTGGCTCTTTGCTCTCATTTCCTACCACTCTTCTCCTTAATGCTTCCATCTCAGCTGCACCAGCCTCCCTGCTGGTTGTAGACCTAATGAGCATGATACTACAGGGATTTTGCAGTGGCTGTTCCTACTACCTGGAATATCTTTCTATACATATATGCTTGGTTTGTTCCCTTCATTCAGGTCTCCAAATAAATTTTACCTTATCAGAGAGGACTTCCTAAAATTATCTCTTCTCCTCCTCATTACTGTCCGTCTTCTTACCTAGATTTATTTATTCTTTTCTTAGCGCTTATTAGCATGATAATGTATCTCTAGTCATGCATATAAAAGTTCCAAGAGAGCCTAGATTTTGTTTTGTGCATGCTGCATTCATGTGCCTAGAACAATGCCTGCTGTATCATCAATGCCCAATCAATATCTATTGAATGAATATGTGAAGACCAGTACCTGCTGAGTCTCCTGTACTTGAACCTCATGTCCTAGTTCTGTGAAAATCACAACCCAAATTCGTGCTTTCAGAAAGCTGGATACAGCAACCCAGAACCACTTCTGTGGAATTATAATCTTACTATGTACAGAATGGCCTATTGAATAATAATTTCTCCCTTTTTTTTGCACAATGTCATACCATTTATAAACCCTTTTCTATTATTATCTCATTGAATTTTCACAATTATTTTTTTCATTTTAGAGATGGTAAAATGGAGACTCAAATAATGTGGTATAGTTGGGATTTAAGCCCAGGTTTTTTAAGCTCAGAGGATTCCTTGCCCCCCTACCCCCCAAAAAAGATGTTTGGGCCTTTTTTATATGGATAGCCTTTTCAGAATTTTAGGAAGGTGTTATACTTTTTATTTGAGAAGAATTACTTTAGGCATTAAAGCTTATTGCTGTTGGGATTTGAAGTTACCTTGGTTATTTAAAACCATCTCTAGCAAGAAATAATGTAGGAAGAGCATATTCAGAGGATGCGTTGAACAATTCCCACTTAATCATAGGATTTAGCGGGTTCTACATGGGCATTTCGGGGGTCAGACAAGAGTCGCAGATTTCTTAAGGCCCAGCTTATGATGTTGTACAATGTAACTTTCACTACATCTGCTCCTGTGAACAGAGTAGGTCACAGGGCCATCCAGATTTTAGGAGAGTGGAATAAACTCTACCACTTGACAAGGAAGTGGCAAGGTCTCATTGCAAAAGGTGTGTTGCAGCCATCTTTGGAAACACAGCCTACCCGCCAAAATTGTCCTGAAACTGTCTTAATTTTATCACCAGTAGAGAATAGAGAACTTTTGAAGACAATAATGATAGTCACACTTTAGAAGAATTTTGGGTTTTCTCTGGTGTACTAGATATTGAAGAAAAACTTCACCTCTGAATAATACCTTTCTCACTGAGTATGCCGTTAGATCCAAGAGATGTATTGCTCCTCTTGATTAGACAGCATTGATAAGGCCTTCAAAAGAGAATAAAAGCTGTGTCATAGAATTAGGCTGGATTTTCTATATTTCATATATGTAGCTAGCATTTGTACTTTGCAACAGGATTTAATGAAGCTGATGTTATGCTATTTGTCACAAGGAAGCTTGGACAAGAGAATGTAGACTAATCATTGCCACTCACTTTGAATAGTATAATGTAATTCAAGGTAATTTTATAATCTGTGCTACTAATACATGATCTTGTCATGTTTAATAGATCGAAAAATAGAGAATTGACCTTTTATTATGGTATAGTAGTCTTTTAACAACCATATACATGTGGTTTTTAATTCATTATTCCTCTTTAACATTAATTAGATATGCTTCTAGCACAGTACTAGGCTCATGGTAGGGCACTGAATAAATATTTGCAAGTGTTGAATTTTGTAATAACTGTAAAATCAGTTTATCTTAGAAATTTCTTTTTATGGGGAAGAAATTAAATACTGTGATTAACTCTAACTATAGAGTCTTACCAGACACTACTCTTTTTACAGAGGTATACGAACTATATGCATATAGTATATCTAGTCATTGTTTTAACTTTCACTTTATCACTATCATTTTTAATTTGTGATATTCTGGTCTCATTTTTTACTTTCTTTCTTTATTCCATCTCTCCCAATTCACCCTCCACTACTTGGCAGGACACTCTGTCTGGAATTGCTGAGTTAACAATTTCCTCTGCTGTGATCATGTAATTCTAATCTTTACCTTTACAAGGGAACTTTTGTGAATTCTAAGTCCATATGCTGCATATCTCCATTTTGCCTCTGAAGTAAGTTCCAGACACGTGACAAATGTGGTCAAACTATTTACAACAAATGTCCACAGGAGCATTCATACTAAGCAACTGGGAAACTGGGGTTGATTCACAGAAAAGTTTCTGTTTGACTTGACTGTCATAAACAATGATATCACAAAAGTAAATACTCCACATCTGGCTGTCTGGATTCTTACTTGCATGGATATTTCTGGAAAGAAAGAAGCTATGTGGATCAGTCAGCATTATATTGTCCACATAATTACAATATTTTGTAACAAGTAAAAAAAAAAATTCTTGGTTGACTCTTTGGATAAGTTTCGCTCTCATGATAAGGAGGCAGTCACTATATTTCGATTAATACTGTAGAAACAAACATGTAATTATTGTTTGCAGGTTACAATCTTGCCTTAGTTGCTTAGTTGCCTCAGAATGTGTAGCTATCTTGGTTTTTCCCTTTATACAGGATATTTCCTTAAGATGTCATTTAATTAAAAGAGAAAAGAGTTTGTCCATATTCAGAAATATTCCTCGATATTTAATTTCATTATAAATTAGATATAGTGCCAAACCGATTATCTTCTTATGCATTAACCAAACATTCAAATAGTTAAAACTTTACTGGTAACCATTAAGCCGTGGAAATATAATTCACTTAAAGGTGAAAAGAAATAAGAATTGTCCTATTAACGGGCCTGAATATATGTTAAAATACATACATTTTTCTTGAAATGTGTTTGCACTAAGGATAATCTATATTTGTTGATTCTTTAGCATATTATTTGTACTTCAAATACTTTTTCTCTCCTTATAAAGCACAGTAATAAAAGGTAATATTATATTTGGAAGTGTGTTGGCAAGGGAAACTGGTGGAATTAATCCAATAACTTGGAACTCTTTGGAGAAAAGGTGCTATAGAAACACAAGGTATTATTATCACTATTATTACTATGTGGAGCAGGATACCCTACCTGCCCTTTGTAAAAGCTGGCCATTTAAGAAGGTATGAAGAATTTCCAAAGCAGGGGTTGAAAGAGTTTCATATTTTGAAAAATTTACACAGTTTAGTAGTAGAAGAAAATTTAAAAAGAAAACGACTTACTCAGATTTCTTGTTAATGTTCTTAATTTTTGAAGATGATGCTATCGGTGATTATTTTCCAGATATAACATGTAAGTGACAATGCTAGTTCTTGGAGGTATCGAGGGTCAAACTGGAAATACAGTTTTTTTAAGGTAGAAGTTGTGAAGCATTGGCCCTTGAGATTTCGATGAAACAGTCTCCAGGATGCACAGAAGGATATACAATTTTACATTAATAGCAAAATACTTATGAATAGGAATTACACACTTCTATGCCTTGGCTTAGGATATGTCAGTATTAGGGAAGAAGTAAGTGTAGTGGGTAAGAGGATCATCTCTGAAGTTAGACTGGTCTCCATTCAAATCATGGCTACCAGCTATTGGACCTTAAAAAAATAATCTCTTCACGCCTCAGTTTCTTCATCTATATATTGGGGATAATAAAATTGCACCAAGATCAGTGCCTTGCATATAGATGAGTTCTCAGAAATGGAGGCTCTCATCCCAACTAAATGTTACCATTACCTAAAGTTGTAGCTCTTAATTGTTACCAAGATATTCACATATTTTCTGCATAATTAAGATCTCTACCTTTTACTTTCTGCTGCTCCTCACTTCAGAGAATGAGAAGAAAAGTCAAAGAAATTAATTTTCTAATATTGATAGCTATTTGTTATTACATTTGGAGGTGAGAGAGAAATTATTCATAAAATAAATATGTTGGTTTGTTGTATGTTTACTACATCAATATAATTTAAGGAAATGAGATATATAAATTAAATTTATGTTGGCTAATTAACTATATATATGTATCTTTTCTATTTCATTATTATCAGTGAGTGCTATAGTTACAAGTTTTCTTAGACATTATGTTAAATGATCTTGTTATGACTATATTTTCAAAAAATTGCTTTAGCAGTATTTCAGCTTTATTTACCAGGTATATCTGCTTATTTCAGTCATTTTAGTTATCCTTTAATTAATAGAGAACAGAAGGAAACATGTTTCAACTTTTTCTTTTTGTAGATATTGTATCTTAGAAGAGGGTATTTTAGTGTTCCCAGTTTACTTTAGATATTATCCAAGTTCATTTGCACGTGTGATCCTGTGCCTGAAAATAATTATTAATGCAAACATGCTGTATTTCCAAGAATGATGAACATATTAGAGTGTTAGAACAATGATTTAAAACTATGTTAGCTCAGCTACATATCTGACTACAGCTTTGATGAAAATACTGGGCTAATATTGGAAGCAACTAATTTTATTGCTATGGACTGCTCAGTAGACATGTCTTTATTCAGTTGAGAGAATTGATGAACTAAGTTTTTATTTCAAGATAGTATTTAAATTTGACTCAGATAAAAACCTTAACGTGGCTACATTTCCCTGAAGGAGCAAGTAATTCTCATTTCTTTCTTTCTTTCTTTCTTTTTTTTGAAATAATATATGTTGGTGCCTCTTCCTATACAATTACACTTATGTCCTCCTGTGTATACATACATGCACACCCACATAAAGTCATTTACTTTGTTCTTGCTATTCTCTTTTATTTAAATTATTTATTCACTCAAACTTAATTTTTCCCTTGTCTTCTCCCTGCTGGTGTCAAATGAATTCCTTTTTCTGCAGCAGCTCAGCAGGAAATGGATTAATGCAGCTGGAACACAAATAGTGTAGTGTCAGGATGCTGAGGTGACCTGTGTATTTGAAAAATAAAAGAATTGAAAAGTATCCAGCAGCTAAAGTCAAAAGGAAAAAATCTTGATGCATCTTGTTCATTTCCACCAAGGAAATGTTTGCAGCATCTCCAAGGTATCCTGTGAGAGAAAAATCATAATTAAAAAACAAAAAACCTTTAAATGAAGGTGAAACAATCAGATAGAAATGCTGAGTCTGGGATATGTTTTAATACATTTCATGTTAGCAACTCACAAGGAACCTGAAATATTGAGGTGCATGATTAATATGAACAGAAATGTGACATTGTCCCTACCTCATTCACTTAAATTGTGTTATTTCCAGCAGTGAGAAACACCTCAAAAATTCATCTTCCAAAGATAAAAAGAGTTCATGTTTCTAGCCATCCTTCATCAATGTCAGACTGTGATGGTCGGCCATTGCATGGGTGTCCTTGCTACTGAGGCCAACAGTGACTTAGAATGGAAAAGATGTCCATTTTTCCTCCTACTGGGTCACTGGCTTGCCAAGAGTATTTTTTTTTTTTTCCATGACTAGCATTCAGTGC
The DNA here is from genome assembly GCF_000151845.1 of Pteropus vampyrus. Classification (NCBI taxonomy): domain Eukaryota; kingdom Metazoa; phylum Chordata; class Mammalia; order Chiroptera; family Pteropodidae; genus Pteropus; species Pteropus vampyrus. Next base: position 606,950 of record NW_011889264.1, read on the forward strand.
AATACCTGATGTTTAAAAACAAGATTGCTTACCCTTGCAATTATTATTAAATTCTTTTCCTGGGCTATGATGCATAGGCTTTGATCTAAAGTCCTACTATTGCTAGAAGGACTTGTGTGATTACGATAATGTGCACTCCTCTTTTTGCTATTCCTATAGGGAAAATAAACCCCACATTAGTTCCATATTAGTACCTGACTTGGAGAAGTTAAAAAGCACCAGAAAAAGGTTAAACAGAGTCAAGTACACATAAGAGAGCAGTGGTTATTAGTGTTCAGGGAGCCATTAAAAAATTCTGCTTATACAGAAGAATTTATTGGTGCTCCTGCTTCTGGCTGCTTTATGCATTTTAATAAAGAAGTAGGGAGAGAGAGAGAGAGGGAGAGACTGTGTGCGCGCGCATGAGTGTGCACGCTTGAACACTTTTATGGCTATGATTGAATAAGGACTTTAGTTATTTGGTCTGTCACTAATTTCATCCTTTTTCTCTCTTTTTCCCAAGTGTCTCTATTTAACTTTTAGCTTCCAAAAATTCTGAAAATCCTTCAGTTCCATTTTGATTAAGGCATTGAAGAAAGAATATGCCTATTAAATCTATAGATATATTTTTTTCTGATATACTTTTTATTTTAGCTAGATGTTTGAAGGTAATTATGTAGAGAAAAAATAAATATACAGTTTTATGAACCAAGGAAAGTTTGTGAAATTCTATATTTCTTGGTGCTTTGAAAAAGAAACCTAATGTGATAGAAAAGACATGTGGGTTATGATTTAAAGAAGTGATTTGAGCATATGCATTTAACTATTCCTTCTAAATTTTCATTGAAATGACCAAAGAAATATAAAATTAGGGAGAAAGGTATGCAGGTGCTGGACACTAGAATACACTGTTATTAATTCACAAACTTGGAGAGCTATTTGCAAAATATTCTATAGACAAGATTGAACTATGAGGAGAGCCAACCAGAATGTGAAAGAAATGTCTTCTTTTTCTTTCCAGAGGAATAGACCCTGAAATAAACCTAACTGTAAGCTCCAGGTGTCAGGATAATAAGGACAAGAGCAGTCTTTATGAATGGGGGAGGAAGATAAATATTGGTCTGGCATACGTACTTATAGAGCATTGTGCAGTGCCTACTCTTAATTTATACTTTCAGCAAATGTCAGGCTGTTACGTAGTACTTGATGTTACACATAACCCCTACCATCCTTTTCTGTGTGTTCCTTTAATGCATTTTCATTGTGGTAAGAAAGCATACTTTATATGACTTGAATGCTTCTAAATTTATTGAGATTTGTTTTATGCCCCCAAATATGGTCTGTCTGGATCAATATTCCATGTGTACTTGAAAAGTATGTGCATTCTGCTGTTGTTGGATAGAATTAACTAAAACATGTTAGTTGTTTATGTTGTTCAAGTCTTCTGTATCCTTACTGATTTTTTGTTTACTTGTTCTATCAATTATTAAGAGATTGGTATTAAAATTCCTAACTATAATTGTGGATTTGTCTGTTGCCACTTGCAGTTATATCGATTGTTGCTTTATGTACTTTGAAGCTGTGTTATTAGTTGCATAAAAGCTTAAGATTATTATTTTGTCTTGATAAATTGATTCCAATGTAGCTATATTTTTTTACTTGCAAATCTATTAATAATAGTCTGAATGTCATCACTCTAGCTTTCTTTTGATTCATGTTAGCATGATGTGTCTTTTTCTATTCTTTTATTTTTAACCTTCTAGTGACGTTGTATTTAAAATGTTTTTGTAGGCAGAAGAATCTAGTTAAGTCTTGCTTTTATATTTAACCTGACAATCTTTGCCTTTTAGTTAGGGTATTTAGACTGTTTACATTTAATGTGATCATTGATATGATTGGGCTTAAATCTGTCATCTTGCTGTTTGTTTTTTATTTGTCCTATTTGTTTTTTTTCTTTTTTTAATTCATTTTGGACTAATTGAACCTTTTTAATGATTTCATTTTTTAGCCTTTTTTGGTTTATCAGCTATAGCTATTTGTTTTACTCTTTTAGTAGTTGTGTTAGGGTATATAGTATAGTATACATCTTTAACTTATTACAGTTTACTTTCAAGTGACATCATACCATTTCATGTTTAGTACAAAACCTTAGAATAGCTTACTTCTATTCCTGACTTTTATACTACTATTGTTATATATATTACTTTTACATATATCAAATCCCATACTACACTGTAATTATTTTTGTTTAAAGTCACATCTTTTAAAGAGATTTAAATAATAAGAAAAAAGTCGACATATTTACTCATGGTGTTACTATTTCTGATTATCTTACTTCCTTTATGTAGATCCATATTTTCATCTGATATTATTTTCCTTTTGTCCAAAGGTCTTCTTTTAACATTTCTTAGAGTGTAGATCTGCTGGTAATGAATTCTTCCAGCTTTTGTATATCTGAAAACGTCTTTATTTGCTTTTGTTGCTAAAGATATTTTCACTGTGTATAGAATTATAGATCTCAATCAGAAAGTTCACTGGGTTCTGCCTCAGTTTCCCTTCCCTACACCATAGCTTAGAAACTCTTGCATCATTAAGATGAGGCAATCTTAGGTTTTAGCTCATTTGTTTTGCATTTTCAGAGATCACTGTTTTCACTGCCCAATGTCCATCGACTTTAAAACTGTTTTTCATATATTTAGACTATTATGTAGTTATTTCTGGCAGGAGGGTAAGTTTTGTTCTTATTACTCAAATTCACATTAAATTTTTTTTCTCTATATATTTAGCTCCTGTATGTTTGATATGTTAGTCTATGAATGTTAAATCATCTTTAAAAATTCTACCTTTTATCACATAATTTTACTCTTTATTTTATTTAGTACTTAAATTTATATTTTATCTTTTTTGCTATTAATGTTGCTACTCCTGCTTTACTTTGTTTACTATCTTCCTGGAATCTGACAATCCCTTCATTTGGTTTTATTGTTTGAAATTTATATTCATTTTAGCCAAAGTATCTAATATTGCAAGGCCTATGATGTGAAATACTACATACAGGTCTCCTGTGGTTTTCTGTGGAGAATGTTGAGGCAGTTAATACCAAATGAAGGACAAGTAGCAGAATTTGATCAGTATTTTATTAATACAACACATTAAAAATACAGAGTAAAACAGTGAGTGCTAAGTAGCATTATCTTTGCATCTCTATAGGTTGTGAGACCAAATCTTTACATTGATATGTTTTGTAATAAATGCTGCTATTTCAGACGTTCCATTTTTGTCTTTCATATACCTTTTCAAACAAACTTAAACACGCTCCAGCATGTTTTATTGTCTTTCTCAAAGAGGAAGTAAAAGAAAAATATTCACAAACAAAGATATCCTTTGGTTTTAGATCCCAGCAGTACAGTATTATGACATCTATCTATAATCTGTCCAACAAAGACCAGGAGGAAAAGCCAGATGTGTGTATTTGTATCTGGAGTTTTTTGCTTGTAGATGGACAACATTATTAACAACCCCATATGAGGAGGATTTTGAATGAGTAATTTTGAGTAGAAAATGGAAGCCATTAAAAGAATAAAAAGACAGAAAGCCATTTCTTGAAAAGGACACAGAACATTTCAATTATTCTTTGTAATTCTTTTTTAGTTCTTGGCTTTCGTCCTGCTTATTTTTTAAAATTGTTCCTACTGAGTTCAAGTATTTATACCTTTTGTGTGATTTTTGTGACTTTATTTTTTTCTCATCTCTCATTGTCTAGAAATTATGTGAAATGACAGTTTCTCCTATTATCCTATGTAATTGTTATTTTCTGATTAGTTTTAATTTTTTAGGTTGATTCTCCAGATATTCAATTTGTCATATTTTGTGAGTGAGGGTAGGGGAATGAGGTCTTGGTAGTTTTTTTCTTTTTATCTTTCTCTGTGTATGTTTTACCTACACAATGTTTTACCTACAACAATGGTTGCAGAGACATTTATTTTGTAATATGTAGACTTGCCCTTAACTGGAAGAAAAGCTATTGTCTAGCTTTCCTTTTATGTCAATATAAAGATTACATATTATTTTTCTGTTTCTAATATGTCCTTGTTCTGCTTCTCCAAATGTTGTCATTGAGTTGAGTTGACTTGAATGGTTATAGTCCACAGAAATATTATTAATGCCAGTGGTGTTTCCAACATATTCTCTCTTATTTTAAAGAAAACATTACTGTTATATTTTTAAAGGAGTGTGAGTATATGAAGGATGATGACCAGATACTCTTTATGTTAATAGAATGTAGAATCAGAGAATGTGGAATTCATCTGGAGTAGTAAGATTTAACTGACAAATTGTTGGAGATCCTGTCTTTGGTTAGTAGGGTAAAATCAGTTGTGTGTGGGGGTGGGTGGACAAAAGAGAGAATAATGGTTTTTGAGAAACCTAGGTTGGCTGATGAGAGATCCATAGGAGCAAGGATGGCAGATGGGTTCTCATTTACCCCTAAAGCAGTGGGTGATCCTCGAATCAGGGGTGTGCATAGTAGGAGCTGATCAGAAATTCAAGTAAGACCAGTGAAGGATTTCAAGCAAGGGGCTCTTATTTGTTCAACAAATATTTCTTAAGTAACTAATAGTGCCAGGCATAGTGCTGAGAACTAGGGATTCAAAAGTGAAACTGCAGACATAGTTCCTGTTATCAAAGGACTTACAGTCTATGGAAAATATAGACAAAGAAAAAGGCATTTATAATATACTGTGATAGATGCTATGATGGGAAGAATTATAAGATGGGACTATCTGAGCAAGGAAAATAACCTGTGATTGGTGGGGGGCATCTTGGAAGAGATGATATATAAGAAAAGGAGCCAGATGAAAAATATGAGAGTGTGTCCCAGGTCAAAGATGAGTGATTGCAAAAGATCAGGGAATATGGAACATGGAGCACTGTGAGAAATGAAGGTAGTTGAGGGGGATTGGAAAGTCAAGTGCTTTGATCAGAGTGGTCCATTTAGACTTACAAGTCAACACTCATAGGATTTTGTAGCCTGCATTCATACTCTTTGGGTCTGAAGAAACTCGAATCTAAGTACAGGCACTCCTCAATTTTTAATGGGGTTATGTACCAATAAATCCATCATAAGCTGAATATATTGTAAGTTGAAAATGCATTTAGTATATCTAACACACCTAACCTACTCAACAGTATAGCTTAGCCTAGCCTACCTTAAATGTGTTCAGAACACAATATCCAAAAAGCACTGACAATCTATAGAGTATTGGTTATTTACCCTTGTGATCACATGCCTGACTGGAAGCTGTGACTTGCTGCTGCTTACTGTCCAGCATCATGAGAGAGTATTGTACCACATATTGCTAGCCTGGGAAAAGATAAAAATTTACAATTTGAAGTATGGTTTCTCCTGAATGCATATTGCATTTGCACCATTGTAAAGCTGAAAAATTGTAAGTTGTACCATCCTAAGTTGGGAATCGTCTGCATTTATAAGTCATGAGTAAAGTGTTCTAATGTCCTCATGTTGTTTTAAGAAGGTAAGAAAATTGAAGAACATTTGACTTTAATAAGTTTATAATTTGTAGGCTAACTTCTATAACAATGAAAATAAATGTATAATTTCTAAACTAGTAGAGAAGAAAAATGAAGAGAGAAAATCACAACCCAAAATAAGGCAAAAAAAAAAAAAAGGAGAGAAAAGATGACATAAATAGAAAACCTGTAATAAGATGGTAGATATAAATACAAACATGTTGGTAATTATAGTAAATGTAGACAGACTAAATTAAAGGACAGAAGTTATCAGATTGAATTAAAAAAGAACAAAACCTAATCATGTGCTATTGATAAGAAGCTCATCTGAAACATAAGGATATAGAAAGGCTAAAAATAAAAACATGGAAGACAGTACACCAGGAGGATGCCAAACAAAATAAAGCTTGGGTAGTTATATTAATATCAGATAAAGTTTAAGCAAATCACATTGCTGAAGATAAAGAGGATCATTTCTTAATTAAATGTCTTATTCACCAGGAAAATATAATAATTTAAATTTTATGCACCTGATAACAAGGCCCCAGAATATATAAAGCAAAAATTGGGAGAACTACACAGAGAAATAGATAAAACTACAATAATCTTTTTTAGTCATTGGTAGATTCAAGTAGACAAAAATTCTATATGGGAATAGAAAATGTGATTAACACAAAAAACTTGACCTAACAGAACCATAGAAAATACTCTACCCAACAGCTGCTGAATATCTATCTATCTATCTATCTATCTATCTGTCTATCTATCTATCTATCTATCTATCTATCTATCTATCTATCTATCTATCTATCTATCTATCTATATCTTTTTAAGCACATATGGACTGTTTATGCCAATTGATCATATTCTGGGCTTTTAAGCAAGTCGCAATATATTTCAAGGCATTCAATCGTATAGTCTACATTCTCTTTCTCAATGTGATCAACTATAAAAAAAAACAACTAGAAGGATCTCCCAGGAATATGTTATTGGTTAATAAGGAACCAGAAACCATTTTGAGTATTTCAAACTGAGGAGATTTTGAGAATTTGTTGCAAAGGTGTTGGAAGGGCTGGAAGAACAAAATGGAAAATGTGGTTATACAGAATTGATGAATTCTGTGCTTCTGGGATGCTACTGTCATGCCCTGTTGCTGTTGCCACCATCAAAGAGGCATAGCCAAAAGCTCTGCTAGAGGCTAGGAAAGAGTGACTTCTTCCTTCCTTTTGCCTTCTAATCTCTTATTAGTGCCTCCCACTGAGAGAAATCAACAGGAAGATAGATGGGAAGGGAATTTGGGAAATATAATTGCAGACTCCCAGCTCTGCCATTATGGGGGAGATAATTGAAGAGCAAATGGAGGACAACAGATACTGTTCAGCACAGGGCATCCCTTTAGCTACTCAGCACCTATGTGCACTCTTAGACACCCATACAACTACAATAAAAGTAACATTGTGCTTCTGCCTAATAAGTTGAAACTATCTCTTATACCAAACAAAGATGCACTTCTCTTTTCCCCAAAATGGAAGCTATAGAATCCATATCTGGATGATGTTAATTTCTCTTCTAATTCAGTAAACTCCCACGTGGATGTCTTGTAACCTAAAGACTAAATTGCAAATTTAGCCACTACCAATATGAAATAAAATGATAAGGGAAAGGGAGAGGGGGAAAAGATTAAAATATACAAATATACAGATGATAAGCAAAGAAAAATATACTTTGCTGCTATAATGCAATTAACTTAGAAATCAATAACAAAAATAAAACTGGAAAAAAGTGTACATTGGAAATTAGGAAAGAGCTTCTAAACAAAGAGCCAATAAAGAGAATTATAAAATAATTAGAACTGATTTATAATAAAAATATTAAATGTCAAAACTGGTGGAATGCACCTAAACCAGAACTGAGAGGGAATTTTGTGGCATTAAATACTGTAACAGGAAAGAATTAATGCAATAAGCTTCCATCTTAATTAAGTGCAAAAAAAGTAGAAGGAAGTAGTAAACATAAAAGCTGAAATCAATACAGTAGAAATTAAGCTTTTTAATGAAGAGGATCTATAAAGCTAACTAAGTTATTTGAAAAGATTAACATAATTGACAAACCCCTAGTAAGATTGACTGAGAAATAATCATTATCAGGATTGGAAAAGGAACAAAAAATGTTCTGGATATCACAATGATAATCAAAGGCTATAATGATAAACTTCAGGCTATAACTTTGAAAATTGATAAGAAATCAACAGAATCTACCAAAAATATAATCTACCAAAACTGCCTCAAGCATAAATAGAAAACCCAAACATTAACAAAACCATCAAAGAAATTGAATCCAATGTAAAAATTGTTCCTACAACAAAAACTCTAGTCCCAGCAAAATCTACAAACATTCTGGGAAAAATAATTCCAAATTTACTCCATTCCAGAGCATATCCTTGATACCAAAGTCTGACATACATAATATAAGAAGCAATTACAGGCCAATATTACAATGAAAATTCATGCAAAAATCCTGTACAAAATATTAGCAAATCAAAATCTCTTAATATGTATAAAGGGCAAAGAAACATGAGCAAGTGGTGTTTGTCCCAGGAATATTAGGTTGGTTTAACTTTTAGAAAGTTAATGTTATTTACCACATTAATAGGTTAAAAGAGAAAAATCATACCACTTCAAGTGATGCAAACAAGCATTTGATGAAATTCACCATAAAATTAGAAAATACTCAGCAAACTGAGATCGGAAGGGAGATTCCTTAAACTAGCCAAGGATTTCTAAAAACAATAACTGTCATACTTAATGGTGAAACTTTGATGCCTTATGTTTGGGATTAGCAAAAGACAAGGATGTCCCTACAGCTGTTTTATTCAACAGTCTATGGAAGTTTCTGATGAACACCATGAAGAACAAGAAATAAAAAGTATCAGGACTTGATGAGAGGAAAGAAAACTGTTGCATTTACAGATGATACGATTGTGTAGAAAATACAAGGAAAGCTACAAGTAATTTATTAGAATTAATAAGTTAGTTTAGAAAGGTAGTTGAATATAAAATCAATATACAAAAATCAATTGCATTTCTACATGCCAGTAACAAACATTCAGAAAATGAATAAAAGAGATGCTTATAATAGCACAAAGCTATGAAGCACTGAAGAATAAATCTAACAAAAGAGATGCAAGAGCTTTATGGAAAAAGTTGTAAAATTTTATTGAAGGATATCAAAGAAGACCTAACCAAATAGAGAGATAAGCCAAGCTTATTGACAGCTTATTGTAAAGATGTCAATTTTCCTCTAATTGATTTAGATTCAATGCAATTCTATTTAGAATCCATGTAGGATTTTTGTGTGTGTGTGAAATTTGATAAGCTAGTTATGTGGCAGTGCAAGGGACCAAGAATAACTACATTGTTCATAAAGACAAAGAACAAAGTTCAAGAAATTGCCAAGCAAGATCAAACTTTATAAAACCATAGTAATTGAGACACTTCGGTGGTGTTACCGAAGTACTACAAGGGAGCATAAGGAAGCTGAGATAGAGATTCACACGTATAATAACATTTGATATGTGACAGAGGCAAAAGAGGCAGAGTCTGGTGGCTAAAGGGGGTGTGACTGTTTGGAGTCTATTCCCTTACCTGCTCCTGGCTGGGTAATACAGAACCCTGACATTTCCTGTGCAAAATGCTCTGGGCCCCTCCTTCCAAGGGTAAGCTATATCTCTAGTGTGCATGTCTTGGCTGAAGGGATGGCTATTTGTGTATAACTGCTTGCATATGGAGTTGTATGGAGCTTGGAATGTGGGCTTGACTGATCACATGTATGCACGTGAGACCCCCTAATGGAGCAGTATAGAGCTGGGCGAGAAGTGGATGGGTCATGCACCAGGGCTCTAAAGCTAGAGTATGATGCCTCTCCCCTCATTCGGATGGGTGCTGCCACATTCTAGCCAGAAATTCTGAGAAGCTGAAATATTTAAATCAGTGCTTCTAAACTGTGATGAAAATCTAGTTTTTTAAAAAAGATTTCAAATTCATCACAGACAAATACTTTGTTAAATGCATTAAAAGTAATTGCAAGAAAAATTAAATTTAAAAAGTATTCAACCAATGTAACATTACTTGGTCACACTGCTAGAAAACTTTGTAAACACTCTCAATTTCTATGCTTATTTGTTGTGGACCAATAACATAATTTGCAGACTTACCTTGTGGGCCATACTTCAAGTACCATTCACCTAAATTCAAACTTGGCCTTGCAGGACATTGTGAAGATATATATTGCCATAATGGGATGATGGCTCATAATTTGTTTAACAGTTTAAATGTAGACATAGTATGTGGGTCTCCATCCATCTGTATGCTAAATCCCAGTCCTGTAAGTGATAGGAATGAGCCTGCTTCCAGCATCAGCCCTCTTCTGCTCCCAGGGGAATACCAGCTGGTAGGCAGCCACCCCTCTCTTTGACAGCTGAAATGCCGCATTCTCTCACTCACCTGTTGGTTGTTTGAACACCCACTGGATCCAAGAATAGTCGGATCCCTCCAGAGGTCCAGAGTCTCATCTCTTTTCCCTTACTCTAAGGGCATAAGCTGATTCCTGATGTTATTATCTGGGTTACTACAAGATATCCTCCCCACCTTTTCTGTTTCTTCAGCCTTCTAATACCCATGTAACCGTTCCCTGTATTAAATTCCTTCTATCTAAAATATTTTGTCTGGTTTTGGTTTTCTTAACTGGACCTTGACTTATACAACTTAGGAGTCAATAAGGAAAAGACAAATAACCCAGTAGAAATCTGGGCAAAAGTCTTAAATAGGCACTTCATAAAGAAAGAAAGGCCAATAAATGTAGGAAAAAATGCTTCATCTCATTAATAATTAGAGAAATACAAAGTGAGAGCACAATGAGATAGCATACATTCACCACAAATATAAACATTTGTTGTATGATATGAAAGAAACTCTGGGTCTAAACTGGCACAAATACTTTGACAGACAGTTGGGCACTCCTATGGGAGTTGAGATTTACATACTCTCAATAGTCCTGCAAGTCCCTTCTCAAATGTCCGCCTTTGAGAATCTCTTGCATTTATGTGCAGCAGGATTCACGTATGTAAAAGTACATAGTAGTATTGCTTATAAGAGCCAAACAAAACAAAAGAACAAAGCTGGAAATGACTCCATGTCCATTAACAACAAATTAGATAATTGAATTGTGGTATTCGTACAGTGGAAATGCGAAACAAACTATAGTTCTCTGCCTTCAGTATAAATGCTCTCCCAAGCATATGTCCATTTATTTGACAGATATTTATTGAGTGCTTACTATATGCCAGGTACTATTCCACATGCTGGGGATGCCAAATGGAATTTATATTCCAGCGAGAGAGAAGATAGAAAACAATAAGTGTATTAAATAATGGGAATGTCAAAGTGATGAGTGGTTTGGGAAAATAAAAGGAATACATGGAAAGGGAATCAGGAATTTCTGGGAGTGGAATAGAGTGTGTGTGTGTGTGTGTTTGAAATTTTCAATAGGGATATCAGATAGGCTTCACTGAGAATGAGACATTACAGAAAAGACTTGCCAGTGGTAATGTTTGTGTCAGGGGGACTTCGGTGGGGGAGAACCGTGCAGGCAGAGGGCACAGCCAATGCAAAGGCACAAATAGGGACATTTCTGGGAAGGAGGTAGTATGGCTAGAGGGAAGTAAGATTAGATTGGAGAAGTAAGTTATGCGTTGAGATCATGGAGAGACCCATTGGCTTTCTTGCTTTTACTGAGTTGAGCAGCCACTGCAGAATTTTGAGCAGAGGCAGTGCCCCAACTTGACTTATAGATTAATTAGATTGCTTTGGCTGCCACATTGTGAATAGAGTTGGAGAATGGGCCATAATGAACGAACAAAAGAAGCATGTTACTGAAATAATATATATACAGTATTTTTTTGTTTATGTGAAGACCCAAAGTAGCCAAATTAAACAATACCCTGTCAGGATATACACACACAGGTGGTAAAACTATAAAGAAAGCACAAGGAAGATCCAAACAGAGTTAGAGTACAGGTTACCTCTGGGCTAGAGCAGATGATGCAGTGGGGGAGGGGCACACAAGGATTCTGAGTGGCCATGTTCTGTTTCTTAATCTGAGTGGGACTTCTACTTATTGTCACTTTATTAATTCTGTAACTTCTAAGCATGTGTTTTAGTCATATATTTTGCACACAAAATAAGAAGAGAAACAAATAGGAAAAAAAACTTATTAGTAATTGCCTAAACTGTCATTTATATAACAGGTTGATATTTTTCTAGATTAAGACAAAAACTTAAGTTTTGCTCAAATATCTGGGAAATATAAATAAAAGAATGTCGTTACATTATTTGGGTATGAGTTGTCCCTGATATGTAGATGTCAACTTTTGAATATTAAAATAACACAATAAAACAGAGAATTGAATGTCAGCCAATGTATTTATAGGCTAGAGACTGCCAATTTAGATAAACATACTTATCAGTTAGGAAGTACTTTGTGAGCACCTGCTACATGTGCAAGAGTATTGAGTGAGTACAGAGGAATATTTAATCTCGCTAGCTAGATGAGATCAATATTACCAATTAATTACCTAAGACATTGTATTGTTAATTGCTCAGTTGTGTGACACTATATGAAAAGTGCTGACAATAATCTCTGAGAATCCCAGATGTAGTGTTCAGATATAGTCCATGTCTTTATTTTAGAATCAATGGTAACCTGAGTACAGATATTTATAGTCGATTTTTATGATCATATCAATGGAGTAGATTATGAAAAACAACTTGCTGTTCTGTATTTATGTGATTACCAGGTATCTTTGATGTTTAATAATTTCACAGATACTTTGGCTAACATGCTCAGCTTTCTCTTCATGATTCTTCATTTGCTCAGAACATTCCCGTGTTTCTCTTTCTATAGTAAATAGATGCAAACAGCCTTAGAAAAGATCATTCCTTCTGCTTTTGCATTTCACATATTCTTCGATTTGAGTGAAATTATTAAGTATTTTAGCTTAAAACACCCAAGAGGTCATGAATACCACAACTTCAGGAATTTTTAATTTCTTCTGATTAATTATTTCAAAAAGAACTTAAAAACAAAATAAACTGGTAATTGAGAATTTACCTTCATTAAGCAGACTGAAGGAGGTATTTAAACTTGCTTTTGTGGAAAATTTTGTTTCGTAGTGCTTTGTTATATTTTAAGATATTGATGAAATACAGTAACAGCTTAATATCTTTATTACTGATTACTATATTATAGATTATAAAGTACTTGCTAATTCATATACATATGTCATCAAGTGATAATTTTTCTTTGGAGCTCTGGAAAGGAAAACTATTTTAAAGTCTTATGCCCAAGAACAAAATTGGTTATGTTGACTGCTTAACATGGCTCTACTTTTCATAAATACATATTGAGAAGGAAAAAATGTTTAGTCTTTGTACTGTGCTTTGATGTATGCCTAGAGCCCAAAATAAATGGTATATTTCAGTAAACTATTGAAAAGTCTGACTTTACTGTAATGGTTAGTTAGTTCTTTGTTATGTATGAATTTGCCTTGAAATATTTTATCCTTGGAAACATTTGCATGTGCTTGCAATGGGTTAGTAGTCTCATTTGCTTTTTTTTTTTTTTTTGCTAAATTCTATTCGTTGCCCCTTCCCACTTCTGGTTACCCCATCCTCTCAAGCTGTGTTAATATTGAGAATTATCCAGGAGGAAAAGTAGAAATGAGGAGAGTATGGTCTCAGAGGTACATGTTTGTCTTTTGCTTTATTTTTTTGACATTGTTTTGGCCTTAAGCAAAAAAAAAAAAAAAAAAAAAAAAAAAGAAGTTTGCTTTTATATATATATATATATAAGCAGTTCATTTATATAAAGGAAAAAGAACCTCCTACTTTTTTTTTTTTTAAAGAAAAACATCTTTAATAATTCTGTTTTAGGCTTTCTTCAAGGTATGACATATACCCTAGATTAAAGACATTCATATAGTCAGCAGGAATCTAGCCTCAGTTCATAGTAATACCTCTAAGAGTCGGTTTTCCACCAACATTATTTCTAGGGATGAAATTAACAGCAGAGTGCAGCAGCTCACAGATGTCAGAATAATAGCTGGCCATCTGAGTGTCAAGAGTTGATTGGAGCCATATCTGTTTGGGAATTTTACATGCCTTAAAGGGTTTATAGAATCTTGGGTCAGCTTAATTTGACTTTTTCCCCCTCACCCAACTACTGCCCCAATCCCTGCCCTCAATTGTTCTCACTGAGAAATTTAAGCTATAAATTCTGTTCTGTGTTTTAGTGAGTATTCCTTGCAGTATACCAAAGTGAGCAGCAATTATTTTGAAAATAGGTGTGCAGGAATATAGACTAAGAAGACTTCAGTGTGTCTGAGATAATGATGTTTAGATAGATTGTAATTCAGTGAGAGTAGAGGGTTCTTCGGTACCTTTCCAAAGGTCGCTCTTTCAGTTTTAAGCTCTTTGAGGTATTTGATAAGGAGGCGCTATTAAAATTTAAATATTTAACACTTTGCATGCTGTTGTGATTCCTGAGTTTCTAGACCTGGTTAATGTTTTTTCCTTTCTAAGAACTAAGAGTTCCTTAATGATCTCCTTGAGGGCAAAGATAGCGTCACTTTAACTGTGTGTCCTAGGATGTTCAATAATATTTGTGGAATGTAAGGCCAAATGAGAGGGCCCATTTGGCTTAAGGTAATGCTAGCTTTTCCTTAACTACTACTGAAATAATTGTCCTTCTCCTCCTTCATTATCTCTAAACAGCATTCATTGAAGGCTTGTGTGTTAGTTTTCACAAATACTATACATTCTGTTGGCTAGGTTGTATTAATAATCTCAATCGGGAAGAGTTTCATGTTTGAAGCAATGGGGTCTTCTGAAAAGCATTTGTCTGTTTGCTCTCATACCCATTCCCTGTCCTTCCCTTCTCTTTGTATTATAGGACCAAGACCTGCAGTCTGTTTCTCAGATTCCCTTGCTAACTCTGCTCTTTTTCCTCTTTCCTTCTTTCTTTCCTCTCTTCCTCCCTACCCCTTTTCTTTCCTTCCTTTTAATTGAAATATAATTCAGATACCATAAAATCTACCCTTTTGAAGCATACAGTTTAGTTGTTTTTTTAGTATATTCACAGACTTGTGCAACCATCACCACTAATTCTAGAACATTTTCATCATTCCAGAGAGATACCGTGTACCTATTAGAAGTAGCTCCCAATTCACCTTTCCTCACAGCCCATGGAAACCATGGGATCCATTTTTTGTCTTTATGGATTTGCCTGTTCTGTACGTTTCATATAAATGGAATTATATAATATGTGGCCTATGTGACTGGCTTTTTTTTTTTTTTTCACTTAGCATAATGTCTTCAAGGTTCATCCATGTTGTAGTATGTATCAATACTTCAATTTTATGGCCAAATGATATTCCATTTTATGGATATAACACATTTTTGTTCATTTATCAATTGATGAACATTTGGTTGTTTCCATTTTTTTTTTCTTTTTTTTGCTATTGTGAACACTACTATAAACATTTATGTACAAGTTTTTGGGTGAACCTATGTTTTCAATTTGCAGGTTGAAATTCTTAATTCTCTTAAGGAAAAAGAGATATACCTAGTTGAATAGAACAGCTTGATCATTTATAGAAGCTCTACACTGAGGAACTGGATGGTTCGCTTCTTCTGCAAATCTCTGCATTGTCTAATTGTCCTTTCTTCTAACGTTTATTTGGCTTTTCCAGCCCCTTTGTAACTAGTTCCCTGTGTAAAATATTCTTTATTAAAATACCTGGCATGGACTCTATTTCCTTGACTGAGCTCTGACTGAGATGGTTTCATTTATGTTATGCATAAAAATCAAGGCTATTTGCCTTTCAAGTTTCTTCTTCTTTTGCATAACTGAGAAACCACAGTTATGCAAAAGAGAAAAAGAAACCACAAAGTTATTAGCATTGTCAGGAACAGAGTTTTTGGTTGGGTAGATTTTGTAAGTTTGTTTGGTAATTTGCTGCCATCTCTAAGCTGGTGGCAGTTCTTTTGAACCTATCCTTTTTTCCCAAACTGTCCCCAACTTTGAATGTAAGTAGTTTTTTTGGAAAGTGATTCCAGGACACTCCACAGTATTTCACTTGTCACATTGGAGCAAGAAGTGACTTGGCTGCTTCCCAGGGAATGAATTCCCCCAGACTCCAGATATGGTCTTGTAGCCAGAGATGGTCCTGTGGCCAGAGAAAGCCTGCAGGCAGGGGCCCAGGTGCTTGCAATGAGAACCTGTGTAGTGTGTGTGTGTGTGTGTAGAGGGTGAGGGAGAGAGTAGGGAGGAGAATCTGTAAACTCCTTCAGGGTACAGACCTTGTATCTGTATTTTTAAATTTTACTTATAAATAATAAGAATTAGTTGGATTCATGAAGGAAACTGCCCAGAGAAAGAAGCTTCCTGCATCATATGTAGGAACTATCACCTTGTATTTACACTGGACTCTTCTTTCAGGTAGTGGCTGATGAAAATTATGTGTTTTTAGAAAGAACCACAAATTCTCAATTTGTAACCAGACCATCAGCTGCACTGTCAACACTCCTTGAAAAAAAGCCTCATAGAAATACAAAGTTATAGGTTTCTTGTTGACTTTAGCTGCAGAGAATAAAACCTAGAAGAGAAAATAAAATCTCACCCCCAGACTTTTCACAGGCACAAAGCAGAATGCTTCAGAAGTCTGTGAGAAATGATGGGTACTAAACAAAAAAAGATTGATTAAAAAATCAGAAAGCTAGAGGAGTTTCTTAAAACAATGGACCAACAGTGATAAAAATGTAAATTAGTAGTTGCCTCTGGATCTCTTAACCAGCGGAATAAATTTAGATGCAATCGGTCCTCCTCCCTTAGATTAAAGTTTCTTTTCATTAGGTTGAAAGCAAAGCGATAGGAAAAGTGGTGAGTTTTAAAAGTTATTGAGAAATGACATGTAAATGGATTAAAGCCACTGGCATTTGGGAAATTTCTCTTCCATTCTTAAATCTAGCCCAAGGCTCCCTTGGGGCAGGGCCATGTCACATCTAAACCATTTTAAAGACTCCAGTTTCCCCTGGTCCTCACAGGTCATTGTGATCACTGTTATGTAAGTTAATTACAGAAACTTTGCTATCTGTGCCTTGCCCTGTACAATCTGGAGTAGGAAGTGGCATTTAATCCTGTCTGGCATGGTTTGTCTCCTTATTCAGAAGGCAACAGCAATTTATACTTTGCCTTTAGCATCCTCCACCTTCTTTTTCATTCCGCCTTCAACTCTTCTGCCCATATCACTCCTCCTTTCCTATAGGCAGTGTAAGCTTCAGCAAATCTTATCACCGCTCTGATCCTCAGATTCCCCAGCTGTAGACAGCAAATAATAATAGTAGCTACTTGGTAGTTGTTGTCAGAGTTAAATGAGAAAATACATATTGATAGCTCCATGTAGTGGCTGGACACAGTAGTGCTGAGTAACTGGTGGCAGTTATGAGCCCTTCAGCCCTACTCATCTGCCTTTTTTCTTCTTTAGTTACCCCATTACCTGCTGCTTCAATCTTACACTTGTCTTTCTTTCTCTCTTGCTTTCAGCCTCTCACACCTTTTTGTGGCTCTTTTCCTCCTGCTCTGACCCCAAATGCAAAATACAACTAACAAACAACCTCCATTCCCACCAAGTCAGCTCTAACTGAAGTTACTGCTCTATTTTTTCCCCTTTTACTGCTAAACTTCTTGGAACAGTTGTCTGTACCTGTCACATTTCCCTTCCCTTCCTAGTTACTCTGCAGCATGTCCTTGCTTTGGCTTTGACATTTTATTCTCCTGAATATAACCCTTCTCAACCTCATGAATACGCTCCTGCAGGCTACAACCTGTTGGCTTCTTTTAATTCTTTATCTTCCTTAACTTCTTGACTGTATTTCACACAGGTGCTTTCCCCTTTCTTGAAGATGTCTGTGCTTTTGACCTCCATGGCTATGCTCTCTGGATCCCCTTTCCTTCCTGACCACTCATCTTTATTTGTCCTGTTGCTCTCCCCGCCCCGCCCCCCGCCCCCAAGGCTCATGATTCCAAGATTTTGCCCCAAGAATTCTTACTCTTCCTGAGAGTGCTGTCTGAGCAGATCTATATCCAAGGCTTTGTTATCATTGTCTCAAGGCGGGATTTTACTGGCCATTTCTAACAGACTGGGCACTACCTCCAGACCAAACCAATTATCTTCTCGCACACACCTGTTCCTTTATTCTTTCTTACATTTAATGATATTAGCATCCCCCCAGTTGCATCAGGAAACCTACTTCATTTTGACTCTTCAGCCACTCACACCAATGTCCATCCCACCATTTTATTTCTTGGCTTTCAGATCTCCTTCCTCTTCATTCTTCTCTACTCTAAACCTTTGTGGTCTCCCAAACTGATTGTTATGATGGCAATTTCAGTGATCTCTAGACCGAAAAATACCAAGGATTGCAGCAGTCACCAGAAGCTAGGAGAGAGGCATAAAGCAAATTTTCCCTTAGAGCATCCAGAAAGAATCAGCCCTGCTAAAAACTTGACTCCCAATTTCTGGCCTCCAGAACTGAGAAATAATAATTTCTGTTATTTTAAGGCACCGGTTTGTGGTAATTTGTTATGGTAGCTTGCAGGAATATAGCTTCCCTTCCCAAACCTGCTCATTATACTCAGTCTTAATATTTCTTTATACAAGGTGCTTCCAGGCTTCTGTTCCAGGCCTTTTCCTCTGTCTGGAATGTGCCCTGTTCTCCCCTTCTCTTGCTTTTCTCCCACCATGTAGTAAACTGTGGTCTCTGCTCAAATTTACCACCTCAGAATCCCTTCCTCCTCACCCTGCCACTTTATCTGTACACAGTCCTTTGTTTATATCACATTGTCGTATTTTCTCTTTCCGTGATGTATCTAGTTTGTCATTCAGTGTCTGTGTCTCTATTAACCCATGAATTTCTAGGAGTTGAGGCTGTTTCATCTTTATATTCCCACAGCTTGGGATGTGATGGGCACAAAAATGACTTCCATTAAATACTTAATGAAAGGATCTCTATTTTATTGTTATAATTGTATTTTATTATTATTATTTTTAAATTTCATTTTTTATTATTTTCAAGTATATGAAAGGCTCTCTTTTTGCTTGTTTCTATCTTTTTAAATCCAAGCTTATTTCTTTCATGCTCTTCGAAAGGTGTGTGTAAAAATAAATGTGACTTTGGATGTCAAAATAGGCCATAGTGAGATCAAAAGCTAAGTCTTCTTGGCCTTACTATAAGAAACTGCTATTTAAAATTTGTTTAATTTAGAACATTTTATTTTATGAAGATATATGGTAGAGTGAAAGGAATAAACCAGTAAATAACTGTCTTGAAATTCTGGAGAGTGAAAGCAGTGGTGATTTCATCAAAGGCTATTAAGAGTAAGGTCACTGTCAGCAAATCAGAGAAATATTTGAGATAATTAATTGAGGTGAGTTCATGGTATTAAAGACCTGAAAAGCTTTTATGCCCAGAATTATTCTTCATGCCATCTCCTGCCACAATGTGTGGGAAATGAGTTAGGAAGAAAATTTGTGGGAAGAGGCGGAAAACTTTTTTTTAGTCTGTAATCAGTTGAAGGTGATAATAAGACAGGCTTATTTAAAGACCAAGAAAGGGTTTTGCTCTAAGGAAAGAAACTGAATTACAAAGGGGAAGACCAAGCATACCAAGGACTCTTGTTTATTGAATTACCTTGTGTTTTTAGAATTATTTTCTAACATCACAGCATTGATCACTAATTAGAATAATCAGTTCAGTATTTCCAATAAGGGGGAAAAAAATCCCTGACTCCAAAAGGTTCTTAAACCATAAATCAAATCCTTACGAGGTTATGAAGTTGAAAAGACTCATTGTGTTCTTAAATATCAGTTCTATGTAGGGAAAGAATGATTTTTGGTAATAAATTCAGGTTTCCTGAAGTGACATATAAGTTGCAAGTTGTTTTTCTATGGGCTTTGCCAGAAAAAGTTTTTTAAAAAATATTCTTTTATTTGTGGCTAAGAAATAATCACCCCTTTACCAGAGGTGTTCTGGCTGCTCTCACTGTCTAAGTCCTTTTTTGCAGCTCCTACCCCGTGAATCTGGGGTTGTCCTGCAAAAAGAATGTTTCTGGAATTGCATCTCTCTCTTTTACTTCTGTACATGATGCTTATCTCCAGCATTCTTGGAAACTCCCGCATATACCCCATAAAAAAATTGGTTAAGAGAGGAAATTTGCTGAGCAGATTCTGACAGTCTCTGGCTATAGATACTTATAGTCAATAGTTGGTAGCTTTAGATTCTGTTTCAGTTATCTATTGCCTAAAACTTTTTGTAAAAAGAAAAGAATTTTTCTCATGATTCTGTGGGTTGACTGGGCTTAGCTGGGAGGTATTTCTGCCTTATATAATGTCAACTACGGTTGCTCAGTTGGTTGCATTCAGTTGGCATCTTGGCTGGGCTTAAGTTACATGAAAGCCTCATTCAAATGTCCCATAGTTTGCTTCTCCCCATGTTCTTTTCATGTGGCTAGCTGGGCCTCCTTACAGCCTGGTGGTCTCAGGTTAGTCAGATTTCTTATACTGCAACTGGCTTCAAGAGGGGAAGCAGAAGTTGCCAAGCCTTTTATAGGACTGGTTCTGGCACAGTGTCACTTTTACCCAAGTTACAAGACCAACCGAAATTCAAAGAAGGCAATTAGATGCCACTTCTTGATGGGCAGAATGGCTTGCTCATACAGGTAGAAAAAAATTTGATGGCAACCATCTTTGGAGAGTACCTACCACAACCTCATTACTCACTTTAAATTAGCAATATTTAATATTATAAATTAGATTTTCTCATGTATCTTCAGCTCCCTTTATTAGAGCAATCTTACATTCACTTGCCAGTTCCAGCCAGCATTTTCTGGTCCTTTAGGAAAGCTGATCCTAATTATTCTTAATATAATTAGTTAGGCTTTACTATGTACTCAGGACTGATTTTAGTTCTTTATATATATGATCAAGTTCTTAAAACAACCCTATGAGGAAGATATTATTATCTCTATTTTCTTGATTAAAAAAACTGAGGCTTTGAGTAAATAAGAAAATTGCCCAAGTTCTCACAGCTTGTAAAGTGGTAAAGCCATCTTTGGAAACAAGAAATTTCCGATTTTAAAGTTGCTGCTTTTTGCACTGAAAATGCTGGTTTTCAAGGTTCATCATAAAGTTTCTATTTGAAACTGCTGTCAAATCCATCTGCATTAGACTTGTTGACTTCCCTGAATTCTGCTCACAGAATTTCCCTGAAATAGATGTTCCTGTTCTTGGCACGCAGACCAGGACAAAGGTCTGTGAGATGTTTCCATTAACGGAAACTCCTCTGAGCTTTCTGATTTATGGCTTATCTAAAACCTTTTTGGGACTTTCACTGTTCCTGCAGACCACCCCTTGAAACCGCCTTCTAATGTTCAGCCACTACCCACCTGAATGGTGTGGAAGATGTTTCCACAACCCCAAGTCTTGTTTTCTTGTCCAATATAAGCATATCTTAATTACATTTTCATTGCTGAAGTCTTAGACTGGCTGTCCAGACAACAGAGAATTTTTCAGTAGGTTAAACAAATATAAGATTGGTTTTGCTATTTTGAATGTTAGATTCTTGTCATGTTCTCTTGTGAACTTTATAGTCTGTTAAACTCTCTACTACATTCCCTAAGGCCATTAGTACTTTCTGAACCTTTCTATATATACTTTGATGTTAATATTTTATGTTTCTGGTCATGTATTTACTGTTCACATCATTAAAAATAGCTAAATTGTTCAACCACAGGCTTTGGATTTTTATTATAATTCTTTAATTCCCTGAAACATGTTTCTGTGATAAAAATGGGAAGTATACCCAGAAATTGGTCAGACTTGTATGTTTTAAATATTACAATTCTATTGTATTTTTGTTATTTTTCATAGAGAACAAAGAGGTAGAACGATAAAAGATCATAAAAAGATTGACTTTTACCCTTTAATACAGTGAGTACAAGAGTTGGCAGTCATAAGGACTGATACCATCTTATTTCAAAGCCAGGGTGAAGATTTTAATTCAAGGTTGAGATTGGGTCTTCATCAGACCTAAAATACAGGATGACCTTCCTAAATGTAACTCTAGTTACTCACATTGTCTTAGGAGAAGTTTTTCATTCTAGGAAATATAGAGCTACAAATTTTGATAGGTCGTGTTTTCATTTTTACTCAATTCAAAATACTTTGTAATGTCTGTTTGATTTCTTCCTTTACCTGTGAATTATATAGCAGTATATTATTTAGTTTCTAAATGTTTGAGTTTTTCCCTAGATCTTTCAGTTACCAATTTCTAATTTAATTTCAGTATGGTAAGAAAACATATTTGTATGACTTGAATGCTTTTTAATTTTTTTTTACTTCTTTTATGGCTCCAAATATGGTCTATCTTATATAGATTTTAGGCATATGAAATGAGTGTATGCTGCTGTTGTTGGGTGGAGTGTTTGATTAATGTCAAAACAAGTAGGTTAATAGTGTTTTTCATATCTTCTGCATCTTTACTCATTTTCTACTTGTTCTATCAAGTATTGAGATGGGTGGAAATATTAGAATATAATCATGGATTTTCTGTTTCTTTTTGCAATTCGTCATGTATTTTCAAGCTCTGTTACTAGGTGCATACATGTTTATGACTTTTATGTCATGTTGGTGAATCAACCCTTTTTATCCTTATGAAATGACTTTTTCTTTATCCTTGACAAGCTTCTTTGTTCTGAAATCTACTTTGTTTGATATTAATATAGCTACTTTCTTTCAATTTATATCAGTACGATATAGCTTTTTCTATCATTTTTATCTTTACTCTTAAAAAAAAATTTGCAGCTACATAGTTCTATGTTGCCTTTTTTCTCCTAATGTAATATTTTTTTGCCTTTTAATTTGGATTTTAGATCATTTACATTTAATGTGATTATTCATATAATTTTATTTGGATCTACTATTTTGCTTTTAATTTTCAGTATGTCCCTTCTGTTTTATGTTCCCTTTATCTTTTTTTTTCTGCTTTCCTTTTATATTAATATTTAAGTGATTCTCCTTTGTCTCTTTTGTTGTGTTATTAGCTATAACCGTTGTGCAATCATACTGGTTGCTTTGTGGTTTATATTATATATCTTTAACATATCACACTCTACCTTCTAGTGATATTATCCACTCATTGTATAAGAACCTTACAATAGAATTCTTTCATTTCTCCTTTCTCTTGGCCTTTAAGCTATTTCCATACATTTTATATTCACATATGTTAAAGCTCCTATAATACATTGCTATTATTTTTGCTTTAAACAGACAGTTATCTTACAGAGATTTAAATTAAGAAGACTTCTTTATATTTACCTTTGTATTATCTATTTCCAATGTTCTTTCTTCCTTTGTGTACATTTGGGTTTCCTTCTGGTATCATTTTTATTCTGTTTGAGGCACTTTACCATTTCTTTTACTGCAAGTCCTTTGATGGTGATTAATTTTTCCAATTTTTGATGTCTGGATAAGGTCTTTATTTCATATTCATTTTTCTATCTATTTTCACTGTTTTTTTTCCCCCTTCCAATCAGTACTTTAAAGAGTTTGTTACACTATTTCTTAGCTTATATTGTTTCCAATATAAGCGGTTGTCTTTATCTTTATTTCTCTGTGTATAACATATCTCTTTTCCCACCCCCCAGCTGTTTTCCCTTTTTTTTTCCTTTATCACTGATTTTAAGCAATTTGATTATCATGTATCTTAGTTTTCTTCATGTATTTTGTGCTTAGGGTTCATTGAACTTCTTGAAACCTGGGGGTAGGAAAGGGTTCTGCATCAAAGAGAAGATGTTGGGCCTTTGGGTGGTGAAGCTTGACTTGTGCTGGCAGTGCAGGACCCAGTAGGGCAGCAGGAACTTGAATTTAGAGTAGTGAAACTGTTTGTGCACTGTAGGCAGCAGTCGTTGGCCATGATCTCTTTCACCTTCATGATCTACATCGAGCAGACCCAGGCATGGTGCTGGGCTCCGATATCGTGATAGCACTGGGTGACAGTGCCCACAGTGGTCAGATCCTGGTATACCTGGTACATGTTGGTGCCACTGTGGGAGCTGCATTGTAGCCAGATCCCCGCTAGAGAGATTGCTTAATTATTGTAGACACTACTACATTGTAGACTGAAGACTTCTTCAGTGGAGACACAAAATACCAGAAGCAGGACTTTGTGACATGTTTAGGTGCAAACATTTGCATGTGGTAGTAGAGGGTTGGTGAGTGGCGTTTGGGAATGAGCAGGCAAAGCCCCACTGCCTTGTACTCTTGCAATGTGCCTGAGGCTTTCATGATATTCTTTCCATTCTCACCACTGCCCACAAAAGGGCTTATAGTTTTCATCAAATTTGAAAAATTTCAGCCATTAGTTCTTCAAATATTTGTTACCTGCCCATCCTTTCAGGAATGCCAACTACATTATATTTGGCCATTTGAACTTGTCTCATGGTTCACTGATGCTGTGTTTAATTTTGGATAGTTTCTATTGCTATGTCTTGTAGTTTACTAATCTTTTTGTCTGCTTTGTCTAATCTATTAATCTAATATAGTATATTTTTCATCTCACACATTTTAATTTTTATTTCTAGAAATCTAATTGTATCTTCTTTTAAAATATATCTTCTGTGTCTCCCTTTAACATGTTCAATCTTTCCTCTAACTTTTTCTCTTATAATTTTGTGAGTTTTTGCTTTTGATATTTTGAAGGTATATTGTGTTAAGAGCATACAAGTTTATACCTTGTGTGCATGTGTGTGTATATGTGCATATGTGTGTATATACAGATACACATAGATATACATACATACATATATAATCATCTTGTGGATTTTAAAAAAATTCCTTTTAAAACTTTTTGGTTTAATTTTTACTTTGACACTAAAATTACTAAAAACCACCAAAATCACTATATTACAGTTTTCTTCTGGTTAATGTTTGCCTGGCAAATCTTTTCCTATATTTTATCTTCAGTTTTTCAAGGTCAATATTTTTTGGGTATAAAGCACCAGAGAGTTGAATTTTATTTTGTTTAATGTTATCATCAGTCTTTGAATTAGATTTAATCCGTTGACAGAATTTTGCTCTTAGTCATTACAAAGAATCAGACAGGGAGTTATAAAAATAGCTAACATGGGGGGAAACACAGATGTTTAAGAACTCTTTTAAATCCCTTCCTTGGTCATGGGTCCCAATTAATTAGTTTCTGATTTCCTTTCTTGAATAGAGGCTAGAACTCCAGTGGCTCCCATTAAATCATCTTCTTGGCATATAGGCCTGAAGATACTGATGGAGAAAAATGGCCTTACTCTCCTAACGTAGGAGATTACACTTAAGGTGTTCTCCTGGCTTCCTGCCCACATGAGAATGAATCTTTTAAAGCATTTATGCACAGTATTTTTTTGCTCGAAAGTTAATTTTAAGCAATGCAAATCTTTTAAAAAAGCTATTTTTTAGTGTGTAGATTTTCTAATTGTCTCCATATTCTTTAGTTTATGAAGTTGCTCCTTTGGCCATTCCTTTTAAGATAGCCATACACCAAGTTTACTTGATCACTATTGGGGTGAATTTTTTTATTCTGATAAACTATATACAGTTCATGGTCATTTATAGTGAATACAAGGTAACATGCCTATTACATAAAAATAAAATAATTGTTTTTGTGAAATGAATTGGAAGATGTGGCTTAATTAGACAGTGGGCATTTGTATTCTCCTGTTATCACTTTAGAGCTGCAAAAATGGAAGTAATTTATTTCATTTTGGTAATACTCCTTCTTTCTGGTCCAACAATTTATCAGAAATGTTAATCCAGCAAGCAGTAAGTGGAGGGGGCTAGAGAAAAGAGAGGGGGATTTAAAATTAGCCTGGAAATATTGCACATCTCATTAAAAATGTAATCATGCATAAAATGAGATCAATGAAAATTTATCTAAAAGTGCAAGAAAAAGGCATTTTCTAGTATGATACTAGATTTAATAGACTGGATTTTAATTTAGTCAGTTTGCTACAAAAAAATCTCTCCAGGCTAAATAAAACAGTTTTCCCTCCCAGTTATTGTACAGACAGCTAATTTCAGACCCTTTCCTTCTGATATTCAATCTTATCTCTTGCTGGATATGGATTTCAGTATATTGCAGAATTTGTTTTCTTTACATTTTCCATTACTGCTTTCATTTGCATGATAAATGATTAGAAGCAGAAACAGGAAAAAAACCCCATGCAGAACATTTCTTTATTAATTTTGTTTAAATTATAGTAACTTTCTTATTCATTCCCCTCCCCGTTTAACAACCACTATATCTGAGAGTTATTTTAATATTTTGTTGTACAGCTAGGGAAATGGGTTACACATTTTTTTACCTTGCACTTTCTTCAAATAACATTTTATTTTATTCTTATGTTTGTAGTTTACATTTTGGTTTCTGCCCTGCACTGTTAATGATATTGATGAGCTTTTCTCTTAAGAGACTCTTGTGTTTGAGCCTGAGTCTAAGGTACTAAAGTATGTTGACAGTGATGAACTTAAGGGCTTTGAAGATTTGTTTTACAGTTTATTTCATCACAATTCTTAAACAGTAAATAGGGTTTGTAAAGTTTAGTCTCGTTTATTTTCTGCCCCTTAGCTCTAAGGTGTTTTCTAGTCTGATAATTTAGAAATGTGAAATGATGTAACAACCTAAATTCATTAATGAAGAACGTCTAATGCCTTCCTTTCTTCTAAGGTTCTAAATGAAAAGGAGCTAGCTTTATCAATAAAAACTTGCCTGGGAAAAATCTGCCTGAGCAAAAATAAAATTATTGTACAAATCGAATAAATGGTTCTTGCAAAATTTGTCTATAAGAGAAAAATCCTGTATGTTCATTTTAGATCATTCACATAGATAACTTTTCTTTTTCTATTACACAAATTTTAGGTAAATGCTTTCCTGTTGTACAAAAAATGTAAAGAATACAGTTAATTGAATACTCCCTTGATCATTTCTCCTATCCTACTGTCTTCCCTAAAAATAACACACCGGTCAGCAGCTATTCTTTCTGACATTTTTCTCTGTAAAGTAGATATATACATATAGAAAAAAACATTAGTTTTAATTTTTAAAAAATTATTCTAACATAAAAGGTATGCCATTTTAATTTTTCTGCATTTTCTTTAATATTATGGCTTTGAAAATTTTCCATTTTAACACATATAAGTCTACTTTTTTTCGTCGAGTTGTTGCATAGTAGTCTATAACATGGAGCTAGAAAGATCTGGAAAGAACCTAAGTATCCATCAATAGGAGAATGTTAACCATGACAAACAATGGTACTATGGTAACCTTTGTATATACCTCTGTGCTCAGTGAAAATACTTCTTTGGGGAAGATACCATAAAGTAGGCAAGTAGGGTCAATGAGTGCACTTCAAATTTCCTTTGAGTATGGTTTTACCTAAATCCCACAGGTTTTACAATGCTCTTATTTTCATTTCTAAATAGTTTGTAAGTTCTGTATTGATTTTTCACTTAAACATAAGAGTTATTGTCATGGGGGTTTTAAAGTTTCTAAGTCTATAGATTTTTCTGGTTATCTTTTTGATGATGAATCTAATTTTATTTCATTGTGATCAATCAATATGGCTTATGTGATTTCTGCTTTACGGGAGTCGATAAGATTTTTCTTCATGACCTAATATGTAATCAGTTTGTGTGTGTGTGTGTGTGTGTGTGTGTGTGTGTGTGTGTGAGTGTCCTTGACTGTTAGAGAAGAATTATCTGTATTATATTCAGTATTCTATTTTATATCTATTAGATCAAACTTGTTAATTAGCTTATTCAAATAGTCTGTATTCTTTTTGTCCATCTATTTTATCTACTAGTTCCTAAAAGCTGTGTTGATAGATATGTTCAAGAGTTTATGAGTTACATTTTCTTGGCAAATATTCCTTTTTGTCTTTTTAGTGCATCTGCCTAAAATTCTTTCTTTTTTCCTGATACTAAGAATTGTTTAGTGTATCTTTTTTATACTGTTATGTTCACTCTTTCTGTATTATCTTATTTTAGATATGCCTTTTAAATGTAGCCTGTAGGTTTTCTATTGCAATATGAAAGTTTTTATTTTTAATAGATAATTGATCCTTCCCCCAAATCATCATTACCATAAGTTGTGTTTAGACTTATTTATATTTTCTATTTATTTTATTCCACTTTTCCCCTCCAGTGGTGGCTCGTAAGTTATGCCTGTTTTTTTCTGTTCTTTTTTGTAATTACACTTATAATTTTAACAAACATATTGATTGTATTACTTTCCAACATTGTGTTGACTACCTCTGCCTTGTCCTAGAATAAGGTGAATACCTTGATATATTTTTATTTCTGTCACTTTCCACCTTCTCTAACACTGTTCAAGTCTTTAGTTCCAAAACGTTAAATTTTTTTTTATTCGAAACCAACATTTGCTTAAATTTAATTAGTTTTACTGGTTTCTTTGCTCACCCTTGTTTTTATATCCTCTCTTGCTTGCTCTCACTATAGTTCGATCTCTCAGTCTCTCTCTTTGAGTACATTCTCAAGAAATTCTATTAGTTTGTATATGAATGCTTGCATATCTGAAAATGTCCTTATTTTGAAAAATAATTAGAATTCTCTAGAATTTTAGGTTTAAATGTTTTTCTCTTAGCATATTGGTGATGTTGTTCTATTAGAAATCTGAAGTCAATTTTATTCTTATTTACTTTCAGGTCAGATTTTCATGTTTTTTCCCCCCTCTGGAACATTTCAAAAAAAAAATAAATTATAGGTAATACTTTTACCTAATTCACAAATAAAGTCATAAAATCTTGCACTCAGAATTCTTGCTTCTACCCTCATTTCCACCTTCCTGTTTTCCCTTCCATAGGTAATCATTTCTATTAGATTTTTGTTTACCTTTTCCGTGTATATTTATTCAAAGAAAAGCAAATGTATATTTCTTTGTTACAGAAGAAAGATGTTACAGAAGAAATTCTTTGTTACAGAAAAGGTAGCATACTACATCATTGGCTTTGCATCTTACTTTTTTTCAGCAATATGTATCCTGAAGATTTTTCCACATCAGTACGTAGAGATATTCCTGAGCCTTTTATTCAATTGCATAGTATTTAATTGGCTGGATCTATCCATAGTTTTGACCAATACCCTAAATGGACTGCTGGATCATTTCCATTTTTTGCTATTACAAATAATGCCATAATGAATAATCTTCGACATATGCCATTTTATATGTGTGCAGATGTATCTGTGGGATAGAGTCCCAGATGTAGGATTATGAGGTCAAAGGGTAAATGCATCTGTATTTTTCATAGTGATAGTCAGATTCCTCTCCTTGAGCGTTGTACCATTTTACTTTCTCACTAGCAATGTATTTTCTACGACTGTTCCTTTCAGCCTAAGAGTGTTGTCAAAATTTTAATTTTTGCCAAATTGGTAGATAATAAGTGATATGTCAGTGTAGTTTTGATTTACCTTTATCATACTATAAGGAAGATTGAGACCTTTTTATAAGCTTAATGGTCATTTGTATGTATGGAATTTGTTTTATTTTGTTTTTGTTTTTGCTGAGGACTGTTTTGCCTTTTGTCCGTTTTTATTTTGGACTGTTCGTAATTTTCTTCTAGAATTCTAGATAATCTTTATAAATTAGGGAGATCCATCTTTGTAATATAAATTATAGTTTTCCCCCTTTTGAATTTGTCACTTGACTTTTAATTTTGCTCATAGTGCTTTTTGGCGTGCTGAAGGTTTTGATTTTTTATTCAGTCAATTTTACCAATCTTATATGGCTTCTGGATTTTGAAATCTAACTTATAAAGAACTTTCTCACTCCATTTTAAATGTATTTCTAGTACTTTTTTTTTAAACCTTTAAGTCTTTAATCCTTTTTTATACTTACGTACAGTGTGAAGTAGGGAACCAACTTTATCTTTTTCCCAGACTGTTACCCAGCTATCCTGATACTTATTAAAATGTCTTTCTACATCTCAGTAGTTTGAGATGTCATTTTAATAATATAATAAATTTCTATATACATTTTGATCTATTTCTCGACTTTCTGTTCTGTTCCAGTGATTTGTCTGTTTCTTCAGTCACCATTGTTTACTTTTAATTGGTGTATTTTAATAGCTAGTAGGTCTATTCTATCATTTCTCTTCTTTTTCAGAGAGTTTTTTTTTTTTTTTTTAACTGTTTAAGATTGTTTTTCCATATGAATTTTAGGAACAATTTGTCTAGTTCTAGAAAAATAACTCATTGGTATTTTATTGTATTGCATTAAATTAACTTAGGGAGATTTGACTTTGAGTCTTCCTTTCCAAGAATACAGTGTCTCTTTTTCATTTTGCTTTTATTCTTTGGCAATAGTTCAGTTTTCCTCCTATCGTTTGGTTTTGCACTTTTCTTGTTAAGCTTGTTGCTAGCTGTAAATAAGATCTTTTCTTCCATTGTATCTTCTAATTTGTTTTATTATATAAAGGGTATTGATTTCTTTTTAATTAATTTTACATACTGATATCTTACTGAATTATCTCATATCTTAGAGTGGTTTTTCAGTTGATTTATTCGGTTTACGGAAACAAAATAATGTCATCCAAAAATAGAGATAGCTTTGCCTCTTTCTAGTCTTATGCTTCTCATTTCTTTCTGTGTTCTAATTGAATTGGGCCAATACAATGACTGTGAGCATCTTTGTGCCTAATTTTAGCATGAATGCTTCTCCATTAGATGAGAAGCTGACCTCTGGGCTGATTGTCTGTGTGTGTGTGCAAGTGTGTATGAATTATCTCCCCTACCCATTTCTTTCTTTCTTCTTTCACTCCTATTAGATAAATTTAGAATATATGGATCTATTCTTTAAACTTCTTCCATTTCTTAATTTCTGTATCTTTTATGCTCTGATTTTTGAGAATTCTTTAGGTGTATTTTTCAGTTGACTTTTAAATTTTCAGCTTTGTCTATTTTGCTTTTTAGATCATGTACTAAGATTTTAATTTCAGAGATATTTTAAAGACTTTTTTTAAAGAGCAGTTTTAGGTTCACAGGAAAATAGAAAGGTGTAGAGATTTCTCATATATCCCAATCTCCTACACATGCATAGCTTCTCCCATTATCAGCATCACTTTTGTTAGAACTGATGAACTACAATGACTATCATATGGTACTTTTGTTAGAACTGATGAACTACATTGACTTATCATAATTACCCAAAGTCCAGAATGGTACTTTTGTTAGAACTGATGAACTACATTGACTTATCATAATTACCCAAAGTCTATAGTTTACATTAGCGTTCTCATACTCTTGGTGTATGTTCTGTGGGTTTGGACAAATATGTAATGACATATATCCGTCATTATAGTATCATACAAGAGTATTTTCACTGCCCTAAAAATCTTCACTGTTCATAGCCCCTTCAGTGTTCATACCCCCTTCTTCCAACTTCTGGCAACCATGGATTTTTTTTACTGTCTCCATAGTTCTATTCTTTCTAGAATGTCATATAGTGGAATCATACGGTAAGTAGCCTTTTCCGGTTGCTATCTTTCACTGAGTTGTGTGCATATAAGTTCCTCCATGTCTTTTCATGGCTTGATAGCTTGTTTCTTTTTAGTGCTGAATAATATTCCATTGTCTGGATATACCACAGTTTATTTATCCATTCACCTACTGAAGGACATCTTGGTTGCTTCCAAGTTTTGGCAATTCTAAATAAAGCTTCCATAAACCATGTACAGATTTTTCTGTGGACATGTTTTCAACTCCTTTGGGTTAATACTGAGGAGAGAAATTGCTGAATCAGATGGTAAGAGTATGTTTAGTTTTGTAAGAAACTGCCAAACTGCCTTCCAAAGTGGCTGCACCATTCTGCATTCCCACCAACAATGAATGATAGTTTCTGTTGTTCCACACCCTTGCCAGTATTTGGTGTTGTCAGTGTCCTGGGTTTTGACCATTTTAATAGGTATATAGTGGTATCGTATTGTTGTTTTATTTTGCATTTCCCTGATGACATGATGTGAAACATCTTTTTATAAGCTTATTTCCCATCTATATATCTTCTTTGGTGATGTGTTTGTTAGACAAAAATGTCTTTTGCCATTTTTTTTATTGAGTTGTTTATTTTCTTGTTGACTTTTAAGAATTCTTTGTATATTTTGGATAACAATCTTTTATTAAATGTGTTTTGTAAAAATTTTCTCTCTGTCTCTGGCTTGTCTTTTCATTTTCTAGATATTGTCATTGGCAGAGCCAGAGTTTTTAATTTTAACAAAGTTCAGCTAATCAGTTGTTTCTTTCATGGATTATGTCTTTGATGTTGTATCTAAAAAGCCATTGCCATACCCAAAGTCATCTAGGTTTTCTCCTATGTTATCTTTTAGAAATTTTATAATTTCTCATTTAAGGTCTGTGATCCATTCTGAGTTAATTTTTGTGAAGGGTGTAAGGTCTATGTCTGTATTCATTTTTTTGCATGTAGGTGTCGTTATTCCAGCACCATTTTTTGAAGAAATGCTCTTTGCTCTATTGTATTGCCTTTGTTCCTTTGTCAAAATCAGCTGACTATATTTATATGGGTCTATTTCTAGTCTCTCTATTCTGTTCATTGACCTATTTGTCTTAGTGACAGTTTTTAAAATTTGTTTACCTTATCTCTAATTTATTTTCCTCATAACTGCCTACTCTTGTTTTATAGATGCAATTTCCTATCATACATATAAATTCATATGTGTATATATGTATATATATGTTTATCATAGCTTTATGAGATATAATTCACATATCATAGAGATATGTGAATTATATCTCATAAAAAAATCCACCCCTTCAAAGTGTACAATTCAGTAGGTTTTAGTATATTTATTAAGCTGGACAATTATCACCACTATGTGGGCAGACCTGACTTCATCTTAAAAAGTTGACTCCATTTTAAAACTAATCTGCTTGAACCCTTGTCCCCCTTCCCTCCCCGCCTCCTTAGGGTGGACTCTGGAATATGCACAGAGTCTTAGGTTTAATCACAAACTACCATTAATCCTTCCTCCTCCATTTAGCCTTTCCTCTGGGGCAAGGCACCCTCAATGTTTAACTCACTCTGGTGCCAGAAGCCCTGATAGCTGGTCCCTTTGTTCCCTTGGATCACCACTGTATTCCTTTTGGAATATGTACTTCCATTTCTTAGAGGGGTATAAAACAGATGCTCTTGGGCAGGGGCGGGGAGGTGGGGCAATGAATGATGCAGGATCCATTTTTGTCCTATTGACACCTAGGACTGCGTTTCTTTAAGTGTCATGTTAAAACTCTTTAAACTGACAAGCTGGACTTGTCTGCATAGTTCTTTGGCCTCTTGGCTCCTTCCACATTTGGGGTCCACTTCGCATGCATACACAGCCTTTTCCAAAAACAACCACTATCTAATTTCAGAACATTTTCATTACTCCAAAAGAAACCCTGTACCCATTAGCAGTCACTCCCCATTTTGTCCTTCCATAGCCCCTGGCATCCACAAATCTACTCTCTGTCTCTAGATTTGCCTATTGTGGATATTTCCATATAAATGGGATCATACAATATGTGGCCTTTTGTGACTGGCTTCTTTCACTTAGCATAATGTTTTCAAGGCTCATTTAATTATAGCATGTATCAGAATTTTATTCCTCCTTATTGATGAATAGTAGAATATACTGCATTTTATTTATCCATTCATCAGTTGATGGACATTTGGCTATTATGAATAATGTTGCTATGAACATTCATGTATGTTTCTGTGTAGACTTATATTTTCAGTTCTCTTGGTTATATACCTCTGAGTGGAATTGCTGAGTCCTATATTACTTACATGTTTAACATTTTGAGAAACTGTCATACTGTTTTACAGAGTGGCCACTTAATTTTACTATCCCACAGCAATCAAAGTATGAAGGTTTCATTTTCTTCATGTGTCAGTCCTTCTCCTGTTTGATACTTTTTTTTTTTTGTGGTGGTGGTTTTCCTAAAATGTTTAGTGATTATTGGTTATGTGTTCTTCTTTATACCGGAGATCCCCTGTTTTTTTTTTTTTTTTTTTTTGTACACAATTAAGTTTTGGATGGTTTATTATTCAGCAATAGATAACTGTAACATATTAACATATTTAAGCCACGATTAATCAGAATGCTCAGAAAGTGGGCATGCATCTTCCTAATAAAAGCAACAACCACTAAAAACAAAAACAGAAAAAGAAAAACAAAAGCCCCTGTCCAATTTGTTTAAATTCTTGTGGTTAAAATTCTTTAAAAAAAAAAGTATAGGAGCTTTTGTTTTTGCTTTAGAAAATGTATTTATAATGTAATATAATACTGCATTTCTGGGGATTTCAAACATCAAATCTTATTGTCAGATCTGTGAGTATAGGTGGTGCAGGTTGGAGATATATTTTTTTTAGAGGTTGCTTTGCTAAATGGGCTTATGTGATCTCTGAGGAATTCCTTGAGCATGTTGAGCCCCTACAATGTCTAAAGATTTCTCATGCTGAGCTTTCTGTCTAGAATGTTCCTGACCACTTTTCATGTCTTAATTTCAGGGGGCCTCTTTTGATGTAGAACCGGAGTCAATGCTGGGAGTGTGGAAAGCAGGTCTCGGCTTTAGGGAGAGGGACTATTGAGAACCAGTCATGGTGTCCAGGCTTCTAAAAGACATCTGGAGACAGGGTAGTGCTCAGTGTGGCTCATGGTGGTGCAAAGATAGAAGGCCAGTCTAATCACCTGGATAAACACGAAAGAATTTAGGGGTAAAAATTATGGACATGCCTGGGTCTGAAATTGACACCTGGCCTAAGTGGGCTCAAGATTAGGAGAGCAAAGTGAATGAGTGACTGGAGCTTGACCTAATCTGTGAATCCTGAATGGACTATAACTGACTCATTGGATTTGTCTTCCCTATGCACAAGATGAAGGTGATGCCCTTCTAGATGTGCATGGTTGACATGCCCCTTTATCAAGACTATCAGAAAATATAGAGGTATTGTAAGTTTGTTCTTCTCCAATAGTATTCACAGACTATTTCTTAGCAATGATATAAAAATCTTCTCATGATTTGAGAATTCAGTTTCTAGAATCGATGATACTTTCTTTGAGTTTTCATTGCCCTTGGAAATGTGTTCTATTGCTAATTTACAGATAGTAGCTTTTAATATACTTTAAATAATAGAATTTAAGTATGTGCCTAAGCTGTGAGAATGTAATACATGTTTTCTAGGTGTTTCGAAGTTTAATCAAACAATCACCAATTATAATAGATAGTAGCCAAAGAGTAATGTGGTTTCTAAATTACATAAGGCCCACTGGTTTTAATTTCGAAATACTAATTAAAAAATTTTACAAAGCAATGCATAAGGTAGTATAAAATATTTCATAAAGCTAAGTTGATTGACAGACTATTAAAATGTAGGCTTTGATAAACTCATTGAATTTGATACTCATGCTATTTCAAACTTGGACTCTTCTTACACATCACCTTTAATGCCCCTCCTTGGTAATGGCCCTTCCTTTCACTATTCTCTTGTGCATCTTATTAACCTTATTTATATCCATTTTGAGCCATCTTTCTCCATTGAGCATCACTTCCAATCTTCCCTCATAGCAGAAATATCAGGATTTCATCATTTCAATCTTGTCACATAGCTTTTCCATTTCATTTTCTATAAGGTGGTTCCAAAATGGGTCCCAGAAAATTGATGGGCAAGTAAACAATTTCCTGCTCAGGAGTCCTACATTCTTTCTACTCTGAACCACAAGATAAACATAGTAGCTCACATTTGTTTCCTGGAAGTTTGATCATATATTTTTGTGGTAATTACATTTCCCCCTATGAGGTTTTCTGCACAAATCCATATGTTATTTTTTACACCAGAGTAAGCACTTCCATTTTGGTCAGGGAACTCCAATCTTGTGGCAAGTTAATATCATAAACTCTCTAATGTTACCCTATAAAAATAGTATTTCTTAAATGGTAGGAGTTCCGTGTAGTCACTACAGGAATACGTGATTGTAGTACTTTTTTTTTAACTTGAGATCATTTATACACCATAATAATTATTGAACAAAATGGATTTCTATATTTGGTGGGTTGATACTTTCTTTTTCTCCCACATAACATTTTATTTCAGTGGTTGTCTTTTACTATCTCATCAGAAATATTCCACAACAAT
The DNA here is from genome assembly GCF_000151845.1 of Pteropus vampyrus. Classification (NCBI taxonomy): domain Eukaryota; kingdom Metazoa; phylum Chordata; class Mammalia; order Chiroptera; family Pteropodidae; genus Pteropus; species Pteropus vampyrus. Next base: position 642,817 of record NW_011889264.1, read on the forward strand.
GCCTCTATAGGTCTGACTTCTCAGAACCTGAGTGCTTCAGGTCTGTAATATGGTAAAAATATGAATCATGCCTTTCAATATCACTTATGACCATCAGCATTTCACCCAAGAGTTGGAAAAGTGCTTTGGGATTTTTGGAGAATAGACACTTCCTAAAAAATGCATGAAGTCATTAATGTCATCTCTTGGTCTATTTAATGTTACTGTGAACACCAGTGCAGATTATGTTCACCAATTTCCCATCTGTTCTCTACATTGTCTCTACATCCATATTACAGACCTGGATGGACTACATGGTATTTGCCTTCATGGCACTGTGTACTGGCTTTTATTTCTCTATCATCTATTTTTTCTCCAGATGGACTGTGATCTCAATATTTATTGAGGTCTCCAGATTTCTAAAGGAAAACTGAGATGAAGCATGCTAGGCAGGCGAAAACAGCTCTGTCTACTACAAATAGTGACTCAGAACAGTCAGATGATTTTCCCAGAATACAGAAAAACAGTTCTACATGTAAAGGAAAGTAACATATAGGAGGGACGCTGGATATTTTTACTCATTATATTTACCTTGTGGCATAGCCCAAACTGACTCTTTAATTATGATGCATTTTATTCTTGATAACTTAATATTACAAATAATGACTCTTTACACTCAAATATTTAATTTTTGCTTCACAGAATTAAATTAAATCTAATTTATGTAGTATTCAAAGAGAAATGATGAGCTACATGTCAAAGCTTGAAACTTAACTTGCTTAGTTGTGATATGCCATTGAATCTTTTATTTTTCAGTAGAGAAGTCTCTAAGGCAGAGAACTTTACTCCCTATAAATAGTTTGTGCTTCTTAGAAGCAAATTTTGTGTTTTTTATTTTACTTTGAACTGAAGGTGAGCCCAATACAGAGAAGGAAAGTAGTGACACTTGCAGATCGAGTTGCTGAGAGCTATACTTAAAGTTCATCTGTGAATGCAATTTCCTCATAATGGTGTCTTCACACAAACATTGTTGAGGTTGATCTCTCATGGATTTGGAGGTTGATACTCATTTGGTGAGAAGGAAATAAACAGGAACTAAACATCAGCTAGTATGGACCCCTGTTATCGCCCTCCCTTTACCAGCAGGGGGAGGTAGGTTTGCTTTCTCAGGTGTCTCTCCATTTGGTTTCTCTAATGGAGGCAAGAACCCAACTTCTCCAGTCTCCAGCCTTTATGGCACCAGGGACTGGTGCTCCTATGAGAATCTAATGCCCGATGGTCTGAGATAGAGCTTAGGCAGTGATGCTAGTGCTGGGGAGTGGCTGCAAATACAGATGAAGCTTCACTGGCTCGTGTGTTGCCCACCTCCTGCGGTGTGGCCTTGTTTCTGGAAGGCCATGAACTGGTACCAGTCCACGGCCCAAGGGTTGGGGATTCCTGTTCTAGATGAAAGGAAGCATTTCTGATTGATAGGTAGCAGCCTTCCAAGTGCAAAGGGCTGCAAGAGTGGAGAGGACCATTCCTGCCAATATAATAGAATCATGGAATCACAGAATGTTAGAGGAGAGAGGCATTTTTGAGATCATCTGGTCCCACTTGTCATTTCATACAAGTAGAGAATGAGTTGTTTAGAAGTGAGGTGAATTACACAGGGTAGTTTTTAGTTAATGTGAGTGGTAGATGGCAAAATGGGGAAGTATGACCTTTTGGGGTCAGGCAGACCAATGTATCAGTTTCCATTCTTCTGAGTATGCAGTCTTGAGCCAATCAGTTAACATCTAAGTGCTTCTTAATTGTTTAGTGGGGCATTAACAGTGATAATGTAGGTGAAACCTGCTACAGTGCCTGGCACATAGGTATGCTCAGGAATCACTAATAGATTTCTCCTGTGCTAGGAAATGTCTGATTTCCTTTAGTTGAAATTATTTCATCTTTATCTTGAAGTGCCCTTGTGAGCCTTCACTTCATAAAACCTAATAAAACGTCATTGATTAGTGCCAACAATCCACTTATACTTTGTTGATTTGATTTTTTTAAACCCAAGGCTTCTCCATGAAGCAGGGGGACAGGTTTAAGTTCATATTTACTTGGTAATATTAATTGCTTTGTGTATTAAATTTGTCCTTGTGAACATTTTACATTACACATAGAAGTCAACCCAAATGTAAATATAGACAAATATAGCCATATGCAGTACAAAGAGATTCCAGAGCTTGATCTGTCCCTTACCTACCTTTCTACCATCTCTCTATCTCTACCTCATTATAAGATTTCCTGCCACTCTGGCCTTTAGGACATTCCTCCAAAAGGTCAAATTAGTTCCTGCCTTACAGACTTGGCACTGGCTTTATCCTCTGCTTGCAATGCTCTTTCCCCATCCTGCTTGGCTCTTTCTTACCATATGGACTTTTTCAGCCAATCTTTTCTGTCGTATCAGCCTGTTACATTTTCATTATAGCATTTGTTATTTATATGTTTATTTATTTAGTATTGTCTATTTCCTCCCATTGGATTACTAACTAATCAGTGCCTATATAGTTAGCATAGTTAGCTCTGTTATATAGGTAACTACATAGCTACTATGTAGTTATTTCTCTTGTTCCACAGAATTAAATTAAATCTAATTTATGTACAACGAGTGCCTAAAGCAGTGTCCAACACAAAGCTAGGTGCTCAACAAATAATCATTGGATGAATGAAGGAGTGAATTTGAATATCCCATATTAGGCAGCATTATGTATTATGGAAAGAGGTCTGGTGGGATATAAAACTGAAAGCAGCAAACAAAGAAGACAAACAAAACTCATAGACACGGACAATATATAGTGGTTATCAGAGGGAAACGGGGAGGGGGAAGGTAGATAAGGGTAAAGGGGAGCAAAATATGGCGACTAAAGGAGATTTGACTTTGGACGGTAAACACACAATGCAGTATACATGTGATGCATGCATTATTGAATGGTACACTTGAAACCTATATAATTTTATTAGCCAGTGTCACCCCAATAAATTTAATTAAGAAAAAAAAAGAAAGATGTTTGGGCCTATATTCTAAGCAACTTTTTCTCCAGACTGTGTGATCTTAGGAGAAAATTTTACTTTTTGGATCTTGATTGCTTTTCTGATAAAATAAGGAGGTTAAACTGGATCACAAAGTTTCTTTCAGCTCTTTCATTCTGTATTTCTGTGTCTGTTTTCTTTCATGCTGGACAATTGACAGAGTTCAGGACATGCTATCCTAAAACATGGTACTTTGGCATACTGAATATTATAAGCCGAAGGATTGAGAAACAGCAGGTGTAAGAAGGACTTTCTGACCTTCCCCTTCTTCCCTGAAGCAGGTCATAGATCCTCAGGTGAGAGATGCTCGTCCTATACACGGAGGAAACGAACATCCTTATCGCTGAAGATGGTGGCACACTGAGGAGTCCAAACACACAGACCTAACTAAGTTTCCTCAGTTACTACTTTTAGCTCATATTCTTTTTTTTTTTTTGTCCTATCACGTTTTTCCACTTTTCATCAAACCTAGTATGAAAACACTCAGGCTTAACTACTTCCTCGGTTCTTTATTTCCTTATGAACGTTCCAGTATAATGTAAAACTTATATGAAATAAAGTTGCATGCCTTTATCTCATTAATCTGTCTTTGTCAGTTGAATTTTCAGGCCCAGCCCACCCCTTACAGTTTTTCCTTCCCTACACATCTAATAGGAATTTACCCTTACAAGTAAAGATGATCTTTTAAGAAGGCTTCTGTGTATCAAAGTGCAAACCAAATGCCAGGTAGTAACTGATGATTTTAGAGAATCAGACGATAGATGAGAAATAGGCATTCTTCAAGAAAGATTAGCTGTAGATGGGGTGAAGTATTCCATTACTGGTGGAAGATATATCTGTAAAGACTAAAGAATCTTTCTGATAAATGAAAGAAAGATAATAGCAACTAAAACATAAGTACTCATCCAAAGTATTCCTTCCTACGTAATTTTAAAGAGAGTTATAGAAAATTAATCTTTAGGCCTTTCCTTTTGTGATTTTCTTTATGAATAAACACTAACAATTGGCAGAATTCTTTTCCTTTGTTCACATCATTTGCCTTTCAGAATAGACAGTATTATTTAAACACTGTATTAAGTTCCTACTGCTGCTTTAATAAATTACTGCATGCTTGAGAGTTGAAAATAATATAAATTTAGTATCTTATAGTTTCGAAAGTCAAAAGTCTGAAATGGGTCTCATTGGATTAAGATTAAGGTGTCAGTAGGGCTGCTTTCCTTCTGGAGATTCCAGAGGATGATTTGTTTTCTTGCCCTTTCCACCCTCTAGAGGCCACCCATATTCTTTGGCTCATGGCCCCTTCTTCTCTTTGTAAAGCCAGCCATCACTGGGACAGTCTTTCTCATATCACATCACTTTGGTACCCTCTTTTGTCTCCATCTTCTCTAGTGATTACGTTGGGATGTTTATCTTGTGATTACAAGATAAACTAAGGCATGTTAACAATTTTAAGAGTTTATTTCAGCAAAAATTGATTTGCATCAGGCAGCATCCAATTTAGAAGATAGATAGGAGCTCCAAGGAGCTGTACAAAAATGAAAGACGTATGCAAAAATAAGCAGAAACAAGGAAGTTATAATAGGCAAAAAAAGGGCTAGTTATTGCAAAGTTACTTTCCTTTAGGGGATGGCAGAGGTCTATCAGGCAGATTACCTACCTAGTGCTGATCAGGTGATTGTTGATTAACAGGTTTAAGATTCCATTTCTGGAAGAGTTTAAACTAATTCAATCTCGGTTTAGTGATGTGGGGCTTCGTTTAAATGACTCCATTTTGAGCTGTGGACTTGTTTTTAATACAGCCCACCTGGATAATCCAGGGTAATCTCCCTATGTTAAGATCAGCTGATTAGCAGCCTCAATTCCATCTGTAACCTTAATTCTCCTTTGGCAGGTAATGTAATATATTCACAGGCTTTGAAATAAAACATGGACATCTTTGGGGGGCCATTATTCTGCATACCACACATTACTTATGAGAAAAAGAGTAATCCCTAAAGAAAAACAAATTTCAAAGCGTCTGCTGAAAAGAAAATTATTGTATATATTAATATGTGAAGACAGCCACAGTCTTGTTTTAAGAAAAAAGGTGGCAGCATCTACTCCTTTGGTTTATTGAAGAGCAGCTACCACGTAAGGCAAGAAAGATCTCTAATAGTTCGTTAACAATACCAACATCTGGGGATTTGTTTTCCATATTTCAGGAAACCATCTTGATTCTAGAACTATTTCCTTAGTCCATTAGCACCATCTTTCAATCATTGAGTTGGTGGAAAGTTGACAGTCCTATTTACATAGATATGTTGCCTAAAGAACATGTTTACAAATGTAGTTTGGTCGAAATCCTTTTGCCCTGCAACTCTGGTCTCAAATGATTTATGCACAAATCTACAAATATGACCAACCATACAGTAGAAACCTGTAGTATTCCCCTGTGGAACAGCAGATGTAAATTTCTGCTTTGCTTACTTTATAGCAAGATATACAGAGGAAGGAAAAGTTAACTTCTGGCCCTGATTCATCACTTTTATTAAAGTTAAAATCTTTTGTTTTAATGCACACTTGATTGAGCAAGCATTTATTGAGGCAGTTATGGTTTGTAGGAGAAAGAGACAGTTGAAGAAAGAACAAATGAATCTAATGTAAATCAAATACTTAGCCCTTTTATAGGAACTACAAAGACTTAACCGTGTGTTCTTAATGGTAATTTTTACAAAACTCCAATAGGAGGCTTTGACAGTGATTGTTTCGGTGGGGAGACGGGTTTTTCCTTTCACATGCTAATCCACTGCTCCTGGTGATATTTCTCTCCTTGACTGCAGTCACGGAATTGAATAATTTATGGAATGAATTTTGTTGTAAATTTATTGTGTCACAAGCAGGTTGTAATTTCACTAACAGTTCACTTAAGTTATTAAGTTAAAAAAATGTGGTTGATAGGATAGTGCATTTGGAGGTTTTTTTTTTTCTTCCTTCCAGCAAGTTCACATCTTATATATTTTCAAAACAGAGTACTTGCCTAATTTTTATTCAGAATGTGATATGCGAGAAGGAAGTGCACATTAACATAAGTGGAACTGCATTTGCACACTATTGTTGAATTTTGGAAGTCGTAAACAAATTATTGAAGATTTTATAGAGACAGAAATAGCATTAAACCCACAGTGCTGTGGTGCTGCTGCCATTGTTTCCTGAATTACTGACCTCAGCTTGCTGATGAGGATCGAAAAGTTGGCTGCATAAAGGTGAAGATGCTCCTGGGAGGGGAAAAAAGCCACATTAATCCCTTTAAATTTTACTTTTACTCTGAGGTTAAGACAATGGCAGATTATTACTCCCCAAATCTTTTCCAATCCACATGGACTACCAGGGAAATAGGGAGAAAAATCTTTAAAAATCTCTCACAGGGATATCTGGTTGGCCTCCATCAACATTCACTATATTCTCAGGCTTCTTTTTTAATGGCCATTCCGCTGTGATAAGAGGCAACATTTGGCCACTGCAGAAACCTTTGCTTAGTTTCTGCCCCCAATGCTTCAGCATTCAGCAAACACACATTTAAAGTCTCCTGTTATTTACATTAAAATTTTTCTATTGACCCTGCCAGTGTGAATGAATTTCAAACAAGTCATTTCTTTCTTGTATAGATGATTTCCCTAGGTTCCTGGTGGGAGTTACTTTTAATTCCTCTAGGAGTTGCTTCTATTCTTGTTAGCACCCTGAGGATTTGCTTTCAGTTTTCCTCTATTGCCTGATGTGTGGCCCCCTCTCCTACCCTACCCTAGATATTCCAACTCTTGTGCGGAGATGCTGGATAATAGTCACTATTCTTGAACAGAAATATTTTTAGGCCTTCAGAATAGACATTTTCACCATCTGTTACATAGAATCTAAAAATATGATGGTAAAAGTTTGTAATTAACTAAAATATATGTAAGACTCAGTGTATCTTAATACATTTAGAGTTGCGGAAATAGCTTCCAAATTACCATGAAAAGAAATGCAGCTTGTACATTTTTTAAAAATTAATAGGCTTTACTTTTTTGGAGCAGTTTTGGGTTTACAAAAAATCGAAGGGGAATTGCAGAGTTCTCATATGCTCCCTTCTCCCCTCCCCCTGCCCAATTTCCCGTTAACATCTTGACTTAGTGTGGTACATTTATTACAATTGATGAGCCAGTGTTGTACGCCATTATTCACTGAAGTCCATAGTTTACATTAGGGCTTATTCTTGGTGTTGTACATGTGGGGAAGGAACAAACTTTCTTCAATCCTTCAGTGTTCTTTCAGCTAGTTTAATAATTGAATCTATGTTAGACAGATTATCAAGAGAAAACCATATTAATTACCTGTGTATGTATGGAAACCCCATATACATGAGAAGTTCAGAGACAGAAAGGGAAAATTAGGAGTATATAACATCTTGAGGCGAGGCACCTTGGGGCTTCAGAGAGGAAGGTCATTTGCAGGATGATACGAAGAGTAGATTTGCAGTAATTAGAAGATGTCCAGCAATTGCCTTACCCTATAGATAGATCATAAAAAGTTATTTCTGGTGATAACTGTTACGATGGACAAGGCCCCTAATTTAAAATCTGTAAGGGAGAAGTAAGTTTCTCATGAGTCCTCAGGATCTCAATTGCCTTTAGTTCAAAATAATTCACAAACTAAAGTGACACATTTTGGGGAGGCCTATTCTTAAGCCCCATGCACATTCTGTGGGTTTTGACAAATATATAATGACATGTACCCACCATTACAGTGTCATATTAAAAAATTTGACTGCCCTGTGCGCCATCTGTTTATTTCCACCACCACCCAACTCCCTGCTCACTAGACCTCTTGCAGCCCCTGTTATTTTTACTGTCTCCATAGTTTTGCATTTTCCAGAATGTCACATAGTTGGAATCATATAGTGGGTGGCCTTTTAAGATTGGCTTCTTTCATTTAGCAGTATGCATTTAAGATTTGTTCATGTCTTTTGTGGCTTGATAGTGTTGTAGGGGCCAAAAATTTTTTTTCTACCTTCCTAGATTCTTTTGGTTTGATAATTAAATTGATGCAGATGAACAGGAGAAAAACAAATTTAATTTTGTGTGTACGGGAGCCTCACATAGACAGGAGAGGCTCCAAGATAGTCAGGTAATTGAGGCTTATATGCCATCCTGAGCTAAGGAGAAGTGGGTAGGGGTCTAAGGAACCAAAGGGAAGGAAGACAATTCAAGGAAGATGAGAAGGGCAAATGTTTGGGCAACAAATGTTTGCCATGGAAATTTGAACATACAAGCCTGCTGAGCTACCCCCAGCCTGCCACACCTAGCCCATAGTCCTTTTAATTACCTCTGGTGATAGTTCTTTTCCTGGACCAGGCCCTCTGTCTAAATTCTTTTAGGCAGTTCGGGGGGACTTAAAAATAAAAAGTTCTTCCTTAGTTTTTGGCCTTGAATTGTCTTCAGCTCAAAGTAATCCACATGATGATGTGACACATTTTGGGACTGCCTATTCTGCCTCTTCTGTTCCCTTTCAATAGCTAATTCCTTTTTAATTGCTGAACTATTAGTTTTTCATTGGACAACGTTGAGTAGGAACTCAGATTTTCTGATATGGAAGAAAAAGTAAGGAGATTCACATTTGCTCTCCTGAATCCAATCTGGCATTTTGTATTTCCTTTTCCTGATAACCTGATAGAGTTAAGTCACCAGCATAATATATGCCCACAAAATAATGATACCAATTTAACAATCCACATGGGAAAATCAGATTCATTTATTTGATTATATTCCATATATTCCTGTTAGTGGTTTCCCTTGGTTAATTATAAATGGCATATGATGTCTAGTCTCTTGCTTTCTAAGAAAAAGACTTGTTCTTAATGCTGTAAGTATACACTTGATTTGAAACCAGTTCAAGCAAGTAATAATTCTTTGTGTTTATACCTATCTAATATCAGACACATATTCAGTCCGCAGATATCTTTGAATACATACTGGATATTAGGTACCAATCTGTATACTGGGAAGAGATTGGTGAATAAGATGGAGCTTACAACATTCTATTGTAAACAATAGAGAGGCAATAAATAAACAAGTAATAAATATAATTGAGGTTCTGAAAAATGCTATAAAGAAAACAGTAATGTGGCGGAGTAGGCATGTGTGTGTGTGTATATGTGTATGTGTATGTATATTTTGTGTACATGTGTGTGGTGTATGTGTGCATGCAGCACACACATGTGTATTGTGTGTGCTCTGTGCATATTTGCATGCATGTGTCAGGAGGCAGGTTGCAGCTGCTTTGCTAGGGCCTCTCTGAGGATGTGGCATTTAATTTGATGAGCAGCAGGCAACTAACTGTGTGAGGATCTGGGGAAGGGCACCTAGGCAGAAGGAACAGCAAGAGCAATAGCCCTGGATTGGAGCTGGGTGTGTCCCAGGAACTGAAAGAAGGCTGATGTGATTGGAGTAGATTAAGTGATGGGGAAATGGAGATATAGGAAAGGCAAGTAAGGGTCACATCTTATTTGACCTTGCAGGCTGGGATCAGTTTTTACTCTAAGATGTATTGGGAACAATTAACTTTACCTAATGAGAGGCCTGGCCTTTCCCTCAGTTCTTGAGAGCTCCTTAGAATGCTCTGCCTTATAAGCATGTCTTTATTTACCTAGGGGTCTTTAACCACACTGGCTATCCTAGCAATGTGATTTATGGTGGTGGCTTGGGCCATGTTGTGCCAGTTCAACCTTCGGAGGGACTGGATACTAAAGATCAGTCATATGAGAAATCAACCATTTCTAGGTGACCGAGCCCCAGTAAAAACTCTAGATGTCAAGGCTGGGTGAGCTTCTGTGGTAATACTCCATGATGACTGTCACCCATCGTTGCTGGGAAAACTTAGTATTGTACATGACTCTACTGGAAAAGGACAACTGGAAGCTTTGTGTGTGGAACTCTCTTGAACTTTGTACTCCATGTTTTTTACTTGGCTCATTTTAATCTGTCTTTTCACTGTAATAAACCATAATTGTGAGTATAACAGCTTTTAGTGAGTTCTGTGATTTTTTTTCTAGTGAATTATACAATTTGAGAGTGGTCTAGGGGACCCCCAAACTTGCAATTTGTGTCACAAGTATGGGTGATCTTGGAGGATCCCTGAAATTTGTGGTTGGTGTCAGAAGTGAGAGTGATTTTGGAGACTCCTTTTATCTGAAGAAGCCATTGGAATTTGAGCAAGGGCTGAATGAAGTTTGATTTCTACTTTAGAAAGATGACTTTGACTGCTCTGTTAGGAGGCTATTATAATAGTCTGGAAAGAGATGATGGAAGCTTAACCAGGGTGACAGCAATGGAGATGGTGAGAAGTGGTTAGATAAGGCACACGTCTTGTCAATAAAGGCGACAGTACTTATTGATGAATTGAGTATCTTATTTGCTATCACAGACAAGTGTTTTTGACTGGCAAGTAACCTCCGCTATTAAATACCCAAAAGTTTTAGGTTGTATAACAGAAAGACTTTCTGAGAAATCTAGAAAACCCTTCTTAGATTTTTCAAGCAAGCCTTTCGAGCTCATTCTCTCCTTAGGTTTATTCTTAAAATATTTTTAATGCCATACTATTAGTGTTCACAAACCTTCTAGTAACAGTTCTCTTTGTGTTTAATTCAAAAGTTTATAGTTTAGGAAAATCAGAGACTATGTGGGTTTTATGTGTTGAGTGAGTATTTGGAAGCAGGTACTTTCTCTAAGGTTGTGATTTTATCATGCCTCGTATCCCAGGGCACTAACTTTTTTGTTTTCTTTTGCATTGGATACAAATCGAGTGTTAACTTTGAAGAAATGTGCTCAATAGGTAAGTATTGGCAGAATGAAGGAATGAATGAATGGCATTTGAGCCTTGCCTAAAATCCTAATAATAAGCACACAGAGAATTCATGTGTCTTCAAGTCTGGGGGCAAACAGGTGTCCTTAGTACTATAGTCTATCTTTTGGATAAGAGTCTAAATTTGGCTCAATTGAAAATGATATTATGTGAATTAATACCAACTCTACTGTTATTCTAAATCCATTTCCTTTTTTGGATGAAAACATTATTTTGCTGATTCACTATACCTTCATTGAATTCTGGCTGGGTACTAAGCACTAGACTGGCCCTGGGGATCATAAAAACAAAAAAGACTTTATCCTTACCCTCAATGATTTCACGTTTTCAGTGAGCAGCACATTCTTAGAGGGTAGGGAGATAGAATGGGAATCATTTTCTATAGGACAGACATTGACTTGGGAGGTGAGGTCCTGATGGCATGCCATGCGTACAAAATAGAAAGCAGGAAGCAAATGTGTTGGAGTTAGCGTTGATCTCTTCTGTGACTCTCCTCTATATTGGGTAGATAAATAGTATCAATCATTCAATGGAATAGGCTGTCAGTTCTTTCCTACTAAAGCATAAATTTCATACCATTTCTTCTGAGCGGGTGAAAACTCTTCCCAAATATTCTCTGTGAACTTTTGTTTTTCTGCTCCATCTTGCTTTAGACCCTGGAAAGTTGATGCTTTAGAACTTCATTATCCAGGATCCCTTGCTCAAATTCTGTGAAGATTTTAACAAGGAATAAAACAATGAACTTATCCTCAAATAGTTTTACCTCACATCCATAGAGGGGATACATAGCCAGTTCTTAAAGAAATACATGATGAGAAAAATGCAAGTTAAATACAAAGTGCTCTAAAGAGAGAGAAGGTTTGTGGGGGCACAAATTATATTTGGTAGTTGGATTGGGGAACTGGGACGTGGAGGGGCAGTTTAGGAAAGGTGTTATGCTGCAGTTAGTTTGTATTGCCTCTCTGCAGCTTCTTGTTACATTTTCAGGAATTTTGCCTGCTGGTTGATGTCATCTTAAGAGCTCGAAATCGCCCAGAGTAGGAGTATTTACACCACAGAAATTGGCAAACTCTACAACTCGGGGTTCCTCCACACAGAGCTAATTGTTAAACACTCACCAGCATCCCGCTGTATGTGGGAGAATCTGGCTCTGACATGAATCTGGAATGGGAAAGGAAAAACTCTAGGTAGAGGACACAGCTCAAGTCTAGGCAAGGAGGTAAGAGAAGGTGTGTGTGTGTGTGTGTGTGTGTGTGTGTGTGTGTGTGTGTGTGTGTGTAGAACAATGCAGAGGTCAGCATGATTGACAGGTAAGAGAAACATAGGGGAACATTAAGAATAAGGATGCAAGGCAGATTAGGGTCTTCACTATCACAATATTCAGCTAAAGGATTTTGTACATTTTTGTACTTCATTTGATAGACAGTAGAGAGCCATGGAAGGTTTAGAAACATGATAATAAGATGGTCAGAGATGATGGTGTACAGGTTGTTTAATCTGTCACCCAGGATCAAGGTCACAAAGTCTGCTGAAACTCCTTATCTCAGGTTTTCCATGTACAGTTTTCAAATCTTATAACTTCAGCATTCACAATTTTTGTTCATTCCATCCCCTCATTTCCATTGCAGGTGGGAAGCTTGGCAGCTGGCCTAGTGGTATAGGAATGAGGTTTCTGTCTTTAGAAGGCCTTTTCCACAGCAAAGTGACATATTTGGCATTTTAGTGGTGTGAGGTAAGAGATCTAATTTAGTTACCGCCCCCAACTCCAATGGCCAGCTAGTTGTTCCAATGACTAGCTCATCTTTCCTTACCAATTTTAAAGGCCAGTCCACACAGATGATAAAGGTTAAGATCCAAACATATTATCAAATTGTTTTCTGCTTTTCCCAATGAGTTCTGATTATACTAGTATCACTAAGATGATCTAAAACCTTTTCCTTTACTGTGGAGTTTTCTAAGATGTCATATTAATTGGCTTGTTTTTAGATTCCCTAGAAGCAGACTCTGAGGCTGAGTAGACATTGGGGAAGTGTAATAAGGAAAGGAAGTTAATTAACAAACATTTCTTTATAATGCAAGTTACCATTGTAGGTAATTAGTTTTGAGCTTAACCTGTGAAATAAAAAAATTGTAATAACATGTAGTACTTATTATGTACTAGGCACTGTTCTAAATCCTTTATAAATCTTAACTCATTTATTTTTTTATGACAACTTCATAATTTCTCCACTTTACAGATGAGGAAACTGACACAGGGAGAGATGAAGTCTATGTCCAAGGTCATGTAGCTTGTAAGAAGCAGGTCCAGGAATCTGCAGGACTTTCATAGACTGTAGGACCGATTATCCAGGGGGAAGTATTCTTTATAGTAAAGTGGTTGAAAAGCCAGGGCTTCTGAAATTACATCACTGTGAAAATTGGTACAATTGCTTTTGTCCTTTACTAGTAAAATGTTTGTGAAACCCAGACATGGCCCTTAGATATGCCATTCTAATTTGAAACAGAGTAGGCAATAATTTCCCAAAGAAAGCCATTTAAAAAATAGGATTAAAGGAGAATATCCACTTGAATGATCTTAAAATGGACTTATTCTAATGTTGTATGCCAAATGAGGAATGAGGGAAAACACAAAAACAAAAACCTTTTGTTTTTCTGGAATTGGTTTATATATCCAGCTTCTTTCCCTCATCACTATACATCAGAAATTAAAATGGTGAAAATTTTTTTGCTTTTCACTTTTTTTTTTTAATTAAAAATACTGTTATAGGCCTCTGATGTTGTGAGGATGTTTAACTTTTAAGTTGCATTTCGTTTATCTGTCTCATTGATGTAATTGGTGCTCACTCACCTTGGGGTACAGGTTAATAACCTCCTAACCTGAGGGGAAAAACGGATGATAAAAATCACCCCATGGTTTAGGTGATCATTTAAGTCACCGTCTCTCTTTTTAAAATAATCAATTTCTTGCCCTTTCTGCCCATGCAAAATTGTGCTTTCTAAAGCTCTGTTAGCCATGAAAAAAATTAATTACTTCTTTTGAATATATATAATTCTTATATTCAAAAGAATTATAAATAAATTACTTTAAAAAAATAGACTTTGGTTTGCATCATAGTGGCAAGAAGATAAAGTATTTTTGTTTCATGTACCTATATTCAAATTGGAGCATGTTTGTGATTTGCAATATATACTATAAGCTGTTTTTCTTATTTATATCTTAAGAGCAATGTTGGTTAATGTGTTCCTTAAGCACATTAGTTAATTAATTAATCTTGTGGAAATTTATGTAAAGATAACAACAGAGTTTTAAGAAATGTACAAAAGTTGTTAGTCAAAAAGTATCCCAATGCGATGTAGCTCCCATCATTATGTGTTGTAAATAAAACCATTTTAGTGTAACAGCTAACATTTCTGTGCCAGTAGCACGTAGTACAATATTTTGCACATTGTAGCATTGAATAAAAGCTTGTTGAACAGATAGATGAATGGATGTGATGGTTAATTTTATGTGTCAACTTAGCTATGTCATGGTACCCAGATATTTGGTCACACATTATTCTAGATGTTTCTGTGAAGGTATTTTTTAGGTGAGTTAACATTTAAATCAGTAGACTTTGAGTAGAGCAGATCACCCTCCGTAGTATGGGTTGGCCTCATCCAATCAGTTGAAGGTTTTAATAGAAAAATGACTGAGTTCCTCTGAGAAGTTGGAATTCTGCCTCTAGAATTGAGATGAAATATTAACTTTCTTGGGTCTCCAGCCTACTAGCCTACTCTGCTGATTTGCATGAGCCAGTTCCTTAAAATCTGTTTCTTCCTTTCCATTTTCTTTCCCTTTGCCTCTTTCCTTCCTTCCTTCCTTCCCTTCCTCCCTCCCCCGCTCCTTCCTTCCTTCCTTCCTTCCTTCCTTCCTTCCTTCCTTCCTTCCTTCCTTCCTTCCTTCCTTCCTTCCTTCCTTCCTTCCT
>NW_011889264.1:657947-670202 GCF_000151845.1 Pteropus vampyrus
ACTCGCCAGCCTCCGCATTTGCATGAGCCAGTTCCTTAAAATCTGTTTCTTCCTTTCCATTTTCTTTCCCTTTGCCTCTTTCCTTCCTTCCTTCCCTCTTTCCTTCCTTCCTTTCTTCTTTCCTTCCTTTCCTTTCTCTCTCTCCACACATTATTGGATATTATTTCTATTTTTCTGGAAAACCCTGAGTAATATAGGATGATAGTCATTAAATAAATATATTATGTCTTGTGCAATTGTATTGGAGTTGCAAAGGGAAAAAATGTACTCTCTCAAGATCTTGTGTTGAGGTAAACATCAACTTGGTTATTACCATTGAAATTATTTTGAAACTAATTTGTCTTGTGGTGAAAATTCTTTTTCTTTCTTTTTTTAAATTTCTTTACCAAAGCCTTCTTTTATATTTTATATCTTACACTGTCTTATTAGACAAAATAAGAGAAAATAAAACCTGTGTCTATCTTACAGCCATCAGTAATTGTAAAGTAGGGGAATGTAGGTGGCATAATAACAGAGTTGTGCACACCAGAGGACAGAAACACAGGGAGCAGCCATGGAGGAATTGTAGAACAACATTTGGGAAAGACCATTTCACTGTTATTTCTGCCATGTACCATTGGCTCAAGCCCATTGTGAAGCCATGGCAAGGGTTTAGTTGTGAATAAAGGTACAGATTTAGGGCCAATCATTCCACCTGTACTCTATATGATATGTATAGTTCTGTACCTTAAAAAACTTTATATATCTGTTTATGAGATTTCCTTTTAGTCCAGCAAAACTTGATTAGTATAGATTAGCATTCCATTTGGTAGATAATTAATAAGAATATTAATTAAAGGGTTGGATAAAGAGCTCCTTTTCCATATAAACTATTGTGATTTTTGATGCCTAATTCGATGAAATGTTTCATGAGGGTAAAACCTTCCCATTGGGAGTTACACACATTACCTTAATTCTTTGAGCCAGTTATTTCTTCTGATGTAGACATCTTTACAGTGTTTTTACAATTGAGGGATTATTGATCAATTTGCCAGCACTATAGATTTTCATTCAGCAACAGGGCTTCTGAAACTAAGGCAGAATTGCCTTTGAGAGAAACTCCTGTCCTATAAAATTTTTAAGAACTGAAGCAATGACTATCTATTTTGATTATTTTAAGTGCAGCCCTTTTTGGCAGTGTGGTACAGAAGATGACCTCTTTGAGCCCTTTTTAGTAGTGTGAGTTTAAGATTCTTTGCTGGAAGAACTAACTGAATCTCTTGGAGAAGTAGATCAACAAGGGACTCATAAGTGTTCATTGTTTTACATATGAGAGTCTTTTGCTGCTCTGAGGATAAAGACTGGCTCATTCCTGGGGATTAAAGGGTTGCAAGGCAGGCCAAATGTTAAGCAGCTGGCCTCAAGTAAAGTTTATATTCTAAGCCTTTCTTATATATCCCCCAAGGATTTCATGTTTACTAAAGAATTCAGAATGAATTTGCCATTAGTGCGTGTTGGTATCCTCTAAGTCTTATCATATAGGAAATGGAGAGGAAGTTTAGGAAGACAAAAGTAAGGAGGTATAACAGCAAGTGTGAGTGAGAACCAAGGAAATTTTATAGGCTTGCCAAACAATTGTGGACCCAATAATGTTTTTGAAAATACTGAAGGCTAGACTGATGAAAATTTCATATTTTCACCAACTGAAACAAAGATCCAGAATTAGGAAAATGGAACTTGGTGGTTTAAATTTCCTATACTCTCTTTTTTTTTTTTTCAGTAGTAATCCTTTTAAAAAAAGGATGTACTTCAGAGGTAGAAACACAATCTTAACAAGATGGTTTATGCAAAGTGCTTTAGACATGGTGTTCTGTGATATTAACTGAGGACCAACATGGCAGCAGTTGAGAAAGCACCAATGACTCTATTTCTAGGCACAAGCATGAGTTACTGTTGGTATTTTTGGAGAGGGATGTATCCACTGAGATCCAAGGTCAGTTCCAGTTTCATGAGGAAGTTTCGCTTGATCTTTACTTTTTACCCTGTCAGGATTCTGAACAGCAGCACCCCTCAGCAAACCTTGCTTCATTGTGAACATTTTGTTTTAGTCTTTTCTATAGCAAACATGCATACATGAAATAGACAGTGGGGCTTTGAGGCAGGGACAGATCCAGGATTTGTGGGGCCTAAAACATGTACAATTTTAGAGCTCTCTTTAAGAAAACACAAAACAATGGGTACAAATTATGTATGAAAGTAAATATTTATTTTGGAAAAAAAACCCCGAAATTACAAAGGTTAAAAAGCAGACAGATACAACAAAAGCCATATGATCTGGGAAAATAATAAAATATTTTAATTGATTACCAACATACTTCATTGGTACTTTTATCCTTCTAGTTTTTAGCTGCATAGTCTTGACAATGATTTTTAAATTTAATTTTAATTTTTCCCAGCGTTATTGAGATATAATTGACATTTGACATTGTATGTGTTTAAGGTGTACATGATGATTTGATACACGTATTTGACAATGATTTTTAAATTTTGCTTTCTAGTCAGAGGGCAGAAAGATAATTCAGTCTTTTTTTCCAGCGCGATTGATAGACATTTTTTTAATTGTTGATACTTAGAAAAAATTGTTATAGTGTCTTAACTCTTTACTGGTAATGCCACATAAAAATTTAAGATTGTTTAGTATTCAACTTTAGAATACTTGCCCCCAAGTTTGTTTTCTGTTTGGGCTATGAGATTTCAAGGCATTTCAATTTTTTCAGAATAGTCTTGGTCTTTGAATTGATAGCACTCATTGTTATCGATGTCCTGTACATTGTTTTAGGTTATTTTCATCAGTATCAGAACTTCCTGTCAAATCAGGAAGAAATGTAATATTTTCCCTAATGTGTTCATTTGGGTTCCTCCTCTTTATTAATATAATGATCCAACAATCCAAGAATGTATTCATTATGACTAGTCACCATTTATCTTTTCCTTTAATGAAATTCTGCTTTTGGTATGATTTAAACATTTTTGATGCAATTCTTTTCTTGATGTCAGAGTAATTTCTATGGATTGCAACTCTCATCTTTATCTCTTTTGTTATATATTCCATTAATTTTTATCTGAACTTTCAGTTTTTTAATAAATAAATTTAAAGAAGCCAAAAGAAGTTGCTCTTTATATATATCCAAATCAAGAGTCTGTAATGTCTTATTTTATTAAAACCCTATAAGACACCTTTCTAAATTATAGTTAAAATAATATGTTTGAACTTTCCTATTAAAAAAAGAAAAAAAATGTATAGTGCGTTTCAGTTGTACATACTATCATTTCTGACAGGAGAGAGCTTCTGTTTTGACTATGCATTGATGAGAAATGAATTCTCTGCTTGAAATTTTATGCATCTAATGATTGGAAGAATTTTTTTACAGACTAGCTTCTGGCTCTATATCTTTCAAACCTTGTCATATCATGATACAACTCCTGACTCTGCTCCTTCATGTCATCTAGATGGGTAAGCGGGCACAGTGGGAAGTATGGAGTCCTCCTAGAAGCTATTCTTCTGGGAAGATGAGTAATATTTTAACTATAGATGAAAGGGACAGCAAAACACATTAGTATATCCCATAAACCCCAAATCAATGTATTCTCAACACAACTTCCCCTTTACCAAATATCAAAAATGCTTGCAGTCACTCTGATGCCACCTGACGGAGGGGAAGAGTGACAGAGAAATCAGAGTGAGATGACACAATGTCTTAAACTAATTATGATTAAAAATATATTGGCTTTGAAAATTTTATAAAAACATGGCTAAGACCTCTCCAGGGCTTTGAAAAGGGGCTGCGCAAGTAAGAAGTCCTAAAACTGAAACTTCATTAGCTTTAGGTAAAGATGCCTTAGCTGTAAAGACAAAATACAATTTTGTATGTTCTACTGAGGTTTTCTTTTGCACATGGTTGTAAGTGCCTTTCTGGGGCATAAATTTTTTTCACACATTTCCCTAAGATAGTTTTTGCTTCTAAATATTTTACAGAATACTTTACTTATTATCTCTTCTTTCTGATTTTTCCTCTTTTAGTTCCCTCTATCCATGCATTTATCTTGAAGGAAACATCTCTCTGGGCATATGTATCTTCAAGGACTTATGCAATTTTAACTTGAGAGCGAAGCCAGATGTTTCCCCAATCCTTTATAGTTCCACTTGAAAATGGTTCACGTATACATCGGTTTTCATTGAGTTTCAGAGGCTTCCTTAAACCTACCTTAAGCATCATATACATACTGTTTTTTGCTGATTTTTATTTTTCTTTTCAAGATACTTTTTTAAGTTTAATTTTGCATTAAATTTTTTATTATAGTTATTTATAAGTTACATATACAAATGGGGGCAAGCCATTTGTATATGAGGATGTGACAACTGGGACGATAGTCCTTCATCAAAGATTTGACATGTAATGATAAACAAATGATATTTCCATCTGTACCATGTGCTTCCTTCCATTGGTGTGTGTAAGAGATTTTCTAGGGCGACATGAGGGCAGCAGGAAATTGCTGACTCACTCATAGTTATAAAAGTACTGGTGATGAAGACATATGATACTACCAAGTGAGCAAAAGCCATAAACTCCAGAGAGCTTTGGCCACCTATTCCTTGGCTTTTTGGCTTTAATTTTGTGAAATGAATCCACCAGCTTTAACACTAAGCTAAATGGTAGCTAGGTATTATTTCCTAATGAAGAGAGTATTTTTTTTTTTTAACGTAATGAACTTACTCTTTACAGAAATAATTTTCTCATATCTATTTGTCCAGCGAACTAATAGCTAAAGATTTTTTAACAGATAATTCACAGGGAAAACATTATCTGATTATTATGATTTTTTGAGATTACCTTCTTAATTAAACTAAAATCCTCTCATTTTCTGGGAAATTCATTGTAGTTCTGATGTGAGAAGCCAAGTGAACAGTGTATATTTCCTCACTGTATTACTCTAATCTGTTTCTTTAGGTCAAGGTTAAGCGGGTCTAGGAAAACAGACATCTGTGTTTGTAATGTAATAAAGTGTAATGAGTGTGGTGACTTTTTCTAATTTACCTCAGCTGGATATGCAAATGAAATGATTAAACTTATAACCCACAACTCTGTGGGGGAACTGATGGGTAACGAAAGTGCACAGTATTTACTATAGCTAATGGGGAAGTTGTTAGATGATAGGAATGTAATACATTATATTTGTAGATGCAGTAAAGAGCTAGTTAGCAGTGTAAATGAGGATTTGGTTATTTAGGAATAACCTTCAAATTGGCAAAATTAGTCCTGACAGCACAATTTAAATAAAAAATCAATCATTTATTTTATGGTATTGAGTTTACTAACTACAGCTTGTTATGTGTATTTAGAGCTCTAGTTTTATAAATGGGAAGTCAGTAGTCTCAATATGGACACAATGCATCAATGCAGTATACTAGTTTTTAAAAATTTTTATGTAATATTTTTCTTCGAGAAATGAAAAATTTTCACAATGATCAACTAGTTAATCCCATAACATACTTGTCAGGAAGGCAAGCGTCAGGGTTATAATAATAACTTTATAGATGTAAACATTATAGACTCAGCCATTTGCTCAAATTCTACATTAAGGACACAGAGTGAAACTTAGGTATTTGGTCTCAGCCAGTATTTAGATAAAACACTGATTTTCTTCCCACAGTCAGTTATAAAATTTTCTATTTTGCAACCTGTGTATGTATATACTTTCCAGCCTTCCCCTTTTATACTCAAATGATCTTCCCTTAAGTATTCTACAGTCTTAGGGATAAATTAGTAAATAGTTGCAAAACAGTGTGAAAAAGGTAAATCCATCATGTTAAGGAAGCATAGAGAAGGTCTTCTTCAGACTGAGCCTGAAGGAGGACTGTGCATAAATCATTCATGAAAACATGGACTCTTATTATTAGAAGGGGCATTAGGGTCAATTTAGTCCACCTTCCTCATAATGCTGCATGAATTGCTTTACTCTGTAACATCCTTCTTGACCAGGGATCATCTGACTTGAGCCCTTGCAATTGCAGGAAGCTAGCAGGTATATGGAATTGCTGATATGCAACCATTTTTGACCTCTAAAATGGCAATTTCATATGGTTCATCCTAAAAAGCTCTTCCTTATCAGAAGCCAAAATATAACTCTTTGTCCCATTGCTACATATGCATATTCTAGAAACTGTTCAGAAAAAGAGTTGTAAACTCCATTTTTTGTACACTATTCTGATATTTCACATTTCTTTTTTTCACACTTTTAAGTATTAAATATAAGAAAAGCAACTTGAACCTATATTATTTCAAAATTGTGTCTTTAAAAATTATCTGTATATTGTAAGTAGAATTGACATTTGCCTCCATGTGTCCCAGTTTTGTTTCTACTCTCTTGGTCTGTATACTACTCTATTATGCTCTATTGGAGATAAAACGAGATAAGGAGGAATAGGGCTCCACCATCAAACCTTTCCCTAAATTTCCCTAAATAAGAATCATGTTTCCTCAATAAAGCTGGAAAAAGAAGTCATATTTCTCCTTATATTTCTGTATTTCTTAAAACAACTCAAAAACTGACAGCACCATAAAATAAAGAAAGCTAAGAGATATGGAATGGAAAACAAGCCTCATCACTAGAATGAATTAGGATCTGCTGAAATCTTACTTGAAAATGTTTTACACGTATCCCAGTAATTCAGTCAAGAATCGTCAGTGGGGGTTAAAACTATTGGGTAAAAGTTTGACGAGGAACAGGATATTGACATAGTCTTAAACTCTCTCCATACAAATTATAAAGGGAAAAAGAGTAACTTTAGAATGATGAAACCTGACAGACACCGCCTAACCAAGTCATCAAAGTTAATATTACCACTAATGGGACAAAAATGACAGTGTGTGCCTCCTGATATAGTACACTAAGGACACAATTTTGCTAAAGTGGTATCCCTGTAAAAAATGTATTCAGTGTAACCTGAATCTAATCTTGAGAAAACATTATTAAATTCAAATTGAGGGACATTTTGCAAACTAATTAATCTGTTATCTTAAAAAATGTCTATATCATGAAAGACAAAGATGGGTCTCCAGATTAAAGGAGACTAAAGAGGCATGACAACCACATGTAATGTTTGAGGTTGGATTGCATCTCATACTAAATGCTGTACAGAATAGTATTGGGACAATTGGAGAAATATGAATATGGAATACTTAGTGACTAATGATATTAATATTAAATTCCTGACTTTGATAACTGTACTATAGTTATATGAGAATATCTTTATTCTTAGGGAATAAAGGATTTAAGTGTTAAAGGAAAGATATATGCAACTTACTCCCAGATGGTTAATAAAAAATGTTATGGGAGTTCTTTCCCCTAATATTGCAAATTTAAACTGAAATTATTTCATAATAAAAAGTTCTTAAATGTTCTCCATTAAAAATCTATAGATCTGCTGGAATTTCTCCCTTTGATTTCATATAGGCCCATATAAGCATTAAAATAATCAGAATGTTAGCTCCTGAAAGGAAGAATGAAGAAATGGTTCCAAATGTTACCAAGGTTAGGGCACTTTTTTTTTTATACTGGGTTTTATTCATATTTTAACAGTTTGGAAATCAAGGTGAATCTTGCAATTGATTGTACGTACCATAGTTTGTAGCGTTTTCTTTTCTTTCTTGGTGCTACGTAAAATAGTGATTTGATGAATGTCAGATTTGTTAAAATATGGTAGTCATTGGTCCTGTAGGTCCTGGGTTAATTTAAAAGAAGGCAGTACATTGGTAGATTTTATTTTGTTTGTGAAATCCTTGGGAGATCCTAGGCCCTGTGTGGCACCTAAAGCTTCTCAAAGGCTGGTATATGTAACAAAGGAACTCCTTATCCAAGCACAACATCTCAGTCTTCTGCTAATTTCAGCCCCTCCAACACAACATCCTACTTATCCTCTAAACATGATGGGATAAGGGTGCATGTTCCTCTCTATATCTCTGTATTTCTTAAAACAACTTTTCAGAAACTGTAAGACAGCACCATAAAATAAAGAAAGCTCAGTGGGTGTGGGGAGAAAACATTATTAGAAGAGATGTAAACGATTAACTTGCCACTGTAACTTTCATTTTGAAATTGAGAAGGTTTTTTTTGTATTTTTTCCCAGTTTGCTCCTGGCCTCACCTGACATACTAAACATAACTACCAAAGATTCTAGCTTTACTAAAATTTTGGATGCTTGGGTCCCTCCTGCAAATCAAGGTTCGATAGAACAGAGATGCTACATATTATCTAGGGCAGTTATTCTCAAAGTGGGGTCCTCAGACTGGCAGTATCAGCATCACTTGGAAACTTGTTAGATATGCAGGTTCTTGGGACACCCTCCCCCATCACCTACAGAATCAGAAACTCTGGGGCTGGGACCCAGTCATCTGTGTTTTCACAGTCTTCCTAGGGATTCTGGTGCACGCTAGGCAAAGTTTGAGAACCAGTAATCTGGGGGCAATGTGAAACACAAGGGAAACAGGTTGCCACGGGTGATTCTGTTTAATGGAGAAGGAAATATGAACATGATAAAAATTATAAGGTTATTTCTAAGCAGCTATGACTCCAGACCCCCTGTGCTTAATTGGTTGCCCAAAATGCATACCTTTTCTAGCAGGAAGAACAATTTGCACTTGTTCACTTGAGTTGATGGCACATCGCAGGTGCTTCACTCAGATGAGAATAGTGGAAAAGAACCCTTGACATTAGGGATCCCAATGTGTGCTGGTCAGCTCTTCTAAGTTTTGCTATTTTGATTTTAACTCACTTTTTTTTGTGGTTTGTTTCTTCTTTTATTTATTTTTTTTAAGGTGTAGGGATGGTGTGCATTATGTAAGATTAGAAGGTTTGATCTATTAGTGGTTTTAGTTTTTTTTTTTAATAGGAAATTTTATGCTATGCAGTTGAGTTAGTTGCAGGTACTCCTATGAGAGTTTAGTTTGACTTTAGTCCCTCAATTTTTTCTGTAGCCACACAGAAAGCATCTCTTATTGATTTTAGTTCTGAGTTGGTTTCAATTGATTGGCTTTCTCTTCGTTATGGGTTCTGTTTACTTGCTTCTTTGTATGCCTGGGATTTTTAATTTAAAAAAACTTTTTTTTTTTTGGATGTAGACATTGTGAATTTTACTTTGTTAGGTGCTGGATATATTTGTATTGTATAGATATTCCTGAGGTTTGTTTGGGACACAGTTGAGCTACTTTGAAGTTGTTCAGTCCTTTGGGTCTTGCTTTTAAGATTTTTTAGGCATGATCAGGTTGTGTTTAGTTTAGGCCTACTTATTCTCCTCTATTGAGGCGAGACACTTTGAGTACTCTGCCCAAAGCCCCTTGATGTATGACGTTTCCTAATTTGGTTGATGGGAGCAGACATTGTTCTTGGCCCTGTGTGAGCTCCAAGTTTCATTCCACTCAAGCCTTCATGTGTTTCTCTCCCCAGCATGTATGTGGGGGAAGTTCTCTTCCACTGTGTGCTGGCCAGTTCTCTACTGAAATTTGAGGAGGAGCCTCTGCAAATCTCTGGAATTCTCTCTCTGGGCATGTCTCTCCTCTCTATGCTCTGGCCTAGGAACTCTAGCTGCCTGCCTCCCCTGATTTCTCAGCTCTATATCTTCAACTCAGGGAGTCACAGGGCTCTGTGTCTGGGTTCTCATCTTCATGCGCTGTGGCCTGAAACTCGTTCTAGGCCCTTAGCTGGGGCAATCGTAGGGCTTACCTTGTTTGTTTCCCATTTCTCATGGATCATTGTCCTTTGTTGTCTAATGTCCAATATCTCGAACACTGTTGTTACACATATTATGTACCATTTATAATTGAGGTAGGAGAGAAATCCAGTTTCAGTCATTCCACCTTGGCTGGAAGTGGAAACTCGTAATGATTTTCTATTATAGTCATAGAAGTTAAAACAATTCATAATTTTTAAAAGATGGTGTCTTCATTTAAAAACTCAAAATGCTGGCTCAAGCTTAGGGGATGTAGGGCAGTTAAAACACTGTAAATTTGTGGGCAGTCAAATAAGTATGTAGTATGGGTGTAAACACACACACATATGCATATGTAAAAAATTCATTGCTCTGGTTAAGTGTTACAATGCTAGGTACTCTGGATTCTGTACTCATTGTAGCAACATCATCTGTGGAAACACATCCCCTCCCTGGGTTTCCTCTTAAGCTTTTCATTTAGTGATGCTTTCTCCAGGTGATATTCGGATATACAGGTGTGTCAGTTTCCTAAAACCAAAGTCAAAGCAGAATGAAAACCACAGAACCTTTTATAATTCTCTTTTCTTTGGTTGTACCATCATCATTATTTATAACCAATCTTCAAATAGTAAAATTTCCCAAGTTTATTTGTATAAGGAGACCATACTCCAAGCTATTAGTGAGATAATTTTTGAATCTAAGTGGAGGTCATGACATGGGCTGGAAAAATCAGATTAGGGCTTTAGAAAACATCCAAAACAGGTAAAAAATGATAGGACACAAATTTTTAGTTCAGATGGGCTGAACTCTTAATAAGAATGTGCAGTTTCTACTTAGAAGTGGATTTTGCTGTTCCTCTTTGTTTTAATAGAGAATTTCGTTACAAGTGAAAATAGGCATGATTCAAAACACATTGTTAAGTGAGTAAAATGGTTTGTTTTTACTGAAAATGCCTGGTGAGTTGATGGGGTGTTACATGTATTTCTGCTATGTTCAGTTATTCATATCTGATGTACAACTAACCACTGAACTTACATTCTGGTAAACAGTCACTAAAATTTGCCTGGAGGCAGTTTCTTAAATACAGACATGGTGATTGGAGAGAGTTAATTTACTTCTTGAAAGACTTGATTTGAATACTAATTCAAGATGTAAATGTCACAGTTTGCAAGCTTCAAGAGTTACAGTGATTATTCCACAAGTACAATATTTGAATAATTATAACATTTTTTTCATTATGGAAGAGAACAGATAATCACTCAGCCAGCCATAAGTACCAGCAGTTATTCTCCTAGTCTTAAACATAATTCGAATTCATTGTTTTTATGATAGTAAATATGCAATTTGTAATTAGACGTTAATTACTAAATAACATGGTTTTTCAGTTTCGATCTCTGATATTTGACTACATGCATTTTCAGAGGCATATGCTAACTAAATGATGACTCAGTTTCTTAAAAAAATAAAAATGGCATTTGAAAAAAGGATTTTAAACTATATCCAACTTGAGATAAATATGGACTATATTGTCAGTGTTTCTTATGCTAATGATTTAGTTGACTGAATTGTCTTAGATATTGAAGTAAATCCTATGACTTACTTTGAAATCTCATTTTACTAGATTAAAATTATTTATCTAAGCTAGGTACATATCTAAAATGATTTTTCTCAAAGTGATGAACTCCATATCAGCTATATCAGTATTACCTAGGATACCTGTTAGAAATGAAAATTCTTCAGGCCCATGAATCGGAAACGGGCTGGGGCCCAGTCACGTGTGTTTTAACAAGCCCAAGGTAATTCTGATATTTGCTAATATTGGAGCACCTGTGATCTGAAAGAATGCTTTTCCAATTGCAAACAGATGCCAGGAAAGCTGCTTTTCACAAGAATTTTCCCCAATGTTTATTTGCATCTCTGAAACTCCTGTCATAAATCTGGTTTTGAACTGTTAGTTGAGGCTAATTAGGATTTGAACCTATTTAGAGTGAGTAAGTGCAGCCTCCTTAAACCATTTTTTTTTTCAATTTAATGCCCAAATGATCATTTCATTGCTTAGATGAAAGTAACTAATTTGTCTTATGTTTTCCAAACTGTAACTAACTCAAGCTAACCAGCAGAGTTTCATCTAATTAGATCAATTCTTGATGGATAAACTCACTAGAACTAATCTGAATGCAGAGATTTACTTTTTCATTTTGTCTTTCTCCCCCACAAAAGGAGAGCAAGAGCTAACGGCCTCTAGTTAGTGCTTTCATCTGTACCATTTCCACCCTGCAATTTACTGTCAAGGAACACACTTAGATTTCTTTCCATATAGATTTGCTTCAACATAGATTGGCTTTGATGTCTGAATAATTGTTGCAAGCTAGAGGACCAGGAGTCAGCTCTTAGCTTTAGGAGAACTTAAATTGATAGTAGACTACAGGCTTTATTGGGCTTGGCTTTATTGGGCTTGGCTTTATTGAGCTTCACAGTGTTGCAGTTCTTTACAAAATGAGGGCAAGACC
>NW_011889264.1:670252-675454 GCF_000151845.1 Pteropus vampyrus
GTTACAAGTGAAAATAGGCATGATTCAAAACACATTGTTAAGTGAGTAAAATGGTTTGTTTTTACTGAAAATGCCTGGTGAGTTGATGGGGTGTTACATGTATTTCTGCTATGTTCAGTTATTCATATCTGATGTACAACTAACCACTGAACTTACATTCTGGTAAACAGTCACTAAAATTTGCCTGGAGGCAGTTTCTTAAATACAGACATGGTGATTGGAGAGAGTTAATTTACTTCTTGAAAGACTTGATTTGAATACTAATTCAAGATGTAAATGTCACAGTTTGCAAGCTTCAAGAGTTACAGTGATTATTCCACAAGTACAATATTTGAATAATTATAACATTTTTTTCATTATGGAAGAGAACAGATAATCACTCAGCCAGCCATAAGTACCAGCAGTTATTCTCCTAGTCTTAAACATAATTCGAATTCATTGTTTTTATGATAGTAAATATGCAATTTGTAATTAGACGTTAATTACTAAATAACATGGTTTTTCAGTTTCGATCTCTGATATTTGACTACATGCATTTTCAGAGGCATATGCTAACTAAATGATGACTCAGTTTCTTAAAAAAATAAAAATGGCATTTGAAAAAAGGATTTTAAACTATATCCAACTTGAGATAAATATGGACTATATTGTCAGTGTTTCTTATGCTAATGATTTAGTTGACTGAATTGTCTTAGATATTGAAGTAAATCCTATGACTTACTTTGAAATCTCATTTTACTAGATTAAAATTATTTATCTAAGCTAGGTACATATCTAAAATGATTTTTCTCAAAGTGATGAACTCCATATCAGCTATATCAGTATTACCTAGGATACCTGTTAGAAATGAAAATTCTTCAGGCCCATGAATCGGAAACGGGCTGGGGCCCAGTCACGTGTGTTTTAACAAGCCCAAGGTAATTCTGATATTTGCTAATATTGGAGCACCTGTGATCTGAAAGAATGCTTTTCCAATTGCAAACAGATGCCAGGAAAGCTGCTTTTCACAAGAATTTTCCCCAATGTTTATTTGCATCTCTGAAACTCCTGTCATAAATCTGGTTTTGAACTGTTAGTTGAGGCTAATTAGGATTTGAACCTATTTAGAGTGAGTAAGTGCAGCCTCCTTAAACCATTTTTTTTTTCAATTTAATGCCCAAATGATCATTTCATTGCTTAGATGAAAGTAACTAATTTGTCTTATGTTTTCCAAACTGTAACTAACTCAAGCTAACCAGCAGAGTTTCATCTAATTAGATCAATTCTTGATGGATAAACTCACTAGAACTAATCTGAATGCAGAGATTTACTTTTTCATTTTGTCTTTCTCCCCCACAAAAGGAGAGCAAGAGCTAACGGCCTCTAGTTAGTGCTTTCATCTGTACCATTTCCACCCTGCAATTTACTGTCAAGGAACACACTTAGATTTCTTTCCATATAGATTTGCTTCAACATAGATTGGCTTTGATGTCTGAATAATTGTTGCAAGCTAGAGGACCAGGAGTCAGCTCTTAGCTTTAGGAGAACTTAAATTGATAGTAGACTACAGGCTTTATTGGGCTTGGCTTTATTGGGCTTGGCTTTATTGAGCTTCACAGTGTTGCAGTTCTTTACAAAATGAGGGCAAGACCCTCTGTCAGCAAAGAGATTACAACTCGTTTTATTGCGAGACTCGCTTTATTGTGGTGGTCTAGAACTGAGCCCGCAATGTTTCCGAGGTATGTCTGTGTTTCAAAGCCAGTAAGAGGGAAAAATGTGTTACCCTCTTGTCTACCAGGGGAAAAGAAAGACCTTTGAAAGGTGAGTTTGAGAATTTTTCTACCCTTGTAGGACAGAAGTTTCTTAAATTAAACACCATATCACCTTAAAGGGTTCATAGTATTATGAAAATTTATGGCTGTGCACAGTGATAGAAAATCATTGCTTGTGATGAGAAATTTCTCCTGTGAGTTGCAGCGAAGGATATTTGTTCTCTTTGAGTTGCAATGAGTATTGGATATTAATATTATGAAATTTAATCTGACATTCAGGCAGTTGTCAAGTTCTTTATTCTTATTTAGATGGCCTCATGAGATTCATGCTCTGATAAGCAATGAAAGTTAGTGGCGGCTAAATCTTAGCATGAATTTCAGACATATCTACTATTCTTGTACTCAGAGGTATGTGCAGATAGTTTCTGAAAAATAGGTTAATTTTGGTAGTCCTGTGCCTTCTGTACTAAACATCCCAAAGTAGCTTTTATAAAGCAGTAAGTTTGGAAAAGCAAATCCCTTGGAGATACATGGGGAAAATGGATAGGCAATTTTTTTCCTGATAGTTTCATGTGTAATTATCACTGGACACCTTGCTATTATGTTTTTATTTTTGTAATTAAATGCTAATAAAGCCATCAGTTATGGCTTCTAGTAGGATTACCAATGTATAATGAATATAGTTTTTACGGGCCTGAATAACTGTATAGATTTAGGATTATACATTTGTACAGCTGTATGTAGCTCTCCATTCTCTAGTTTCACTTCTTGAAAGTAGCTGCTTCCAACTCTTTTAGCTATTTTGTTCAGAATTTTTCTCCTAAATGACCTGTATACATTACTACTACTTATATCACCCCACTTTTAGACATTATCCTTGACATTTTAGTAGGAAGATGAGGATTTTTTAGCCTTTTTACATAACTCACCTTTCCATCCTATACTCATGTACTTCACTTTTCTTTATTATTCAAATACAGTTATGCTATAATTTTTGGTTAAATTTTAATATTTATATTATTTTGACTATGTTAATATTGTTCTTAACTGAGCCATATACTGTTCTATAATTTGATTTCCTTTCTGGTACCACATTTTTATTTTCTTAGAAATAATTTCCTTTTCTGTTTGTTTGCTCAGATTTTTGGGTATATGTCACTAAATCTTTCCTTGAAGTTTCCATTTTGATCACTCGTTTTGGTTACCCTGTTTTTTTTAGTCCACATATCATGCAAGTTACTCATTTAAAGTGAAATTCAGTGATTTTTAGTACATTCACAGATATGTGAATCACAGATATGTGACCATAGTCACTTCGAGAACACTTTTTGTCACCTAAAAAGGGAATCTTGTACACTGCTTTCCCCCCCACCTTCTAGCCATAAACGACCACTATTTTCTGTCTCTTATATTTGCCTATTCTGGACATTGCATATAAATGGAATCATATAATACATGGTCTTGTACACATGCCTTCTTTCACTTAGCATGTTTTCAGGGTTTATCCATGTTGTAGCATGTGTCATTATTTTTTATAGCTGAGTAATATTCCATTGCATTTCATTTATTCCATCACATTTTCTTTATACATTCTTCTGTTAATGGACATTTGGGTTGTTTTTACCTTTTGGCTATTATGAATAATGCTACCATGAACATTTTTGTACATGTTTTTGTATGGACCTATGTTTTAAATTGTCTTGGGTATATACCAATTAGTGGAGGTGCTGGGTTATCTGGTAACTCTTTGTTTAACCTTCTGAGGAACTGTGCTAGACTGTTTTCCACAACAGATGCACCATTTACATTCCCACCAGCAGGGTAGGAAGATTCTGATTTCTCTACATCTTTATAAATACATGTTTTCATTTGACTTTTTGACTTTAGCCATGTTAGTAGATATAAAATGGTATGTTGTTGGGTTACCCTGTTTTCTAGATCCTGTGTCTCCCTTCATCGTGGTTTACTTTCTAGTTTTGTTGGAGCATAACCTCCAGTAGCTTTCTGAAAAACAGTGAACAGGAGATGAATTATTTTAGGTCTTACATATCTTAAAATTTTTATTCAAATGGTATGAAGTGCCCTAGGAGCATTTTTAATTGTATTATTGTAATTTTGTATTCTTTTTCTTAAAGGGAGCTCACTAAAGTTTTAAAGGTTCAGGCTCCACAAAATGAGGATTCACCCCTTGTAAACAGACACCATATAAATTCTTTGTGTGTCTTATGATTACAGTCTAAGGCAGACCAAAGACTTCTCTAGCTAGATTTCCAGTCTCCTGCTAAAAGCAGGTGCCCAATTATAATCTGGTTGACGATAATAGAAAACCAACACATTCCATCCTTTGAGAAAAACTGCATTCAGATAAACATTATGGGGTCTCATAATCAGAGAAGTAATTAAAAACAAAAATATTTATAGCTCCATTTCAAAATGAACATTCCTAGAAAGACTTTCTCTTTGCACAACTTTCTCTTTCACATTCTGCATTTTTAGTAGCTTTATTTATGATAAATAGGTTTCTTGGAAAGGCGAGGACAGAGGACTTTGTATAAAAGGACCCTGAGCAAAGCTTTTAAAACTTGTTTTTTTGATATTGCTCTCCTTTCCTAAAGTTCCGTACTCTAAGCAGATGCTAAAAGATGTCTTTTCTTCATGAGTCTCTTTGTCACCCTTGTGTGTCCCTTTAGGATGCTGGGGGCTGAATCTTCTCCATTCTTCCCTACCTGCTTATGTAGACATTTGTGTTTCAGCTTTTTCAGGTGCTGCTCAGTGCTCCATTTTCCATTCATCTTCCAAACTCTAAATATACCTTTTATTTGTTGTGTTCTCTTCACCTATTTCCTTTGTACTTATCAGTATGTACATATTATAAAGTATTCCTTAATATCACTTTAAGGGACTTTTAGGAACAGAGATAAGATATCTGAACCAGAGACCCTCCATACAGACTCCCAACTGGCCTATTCATCTCTATACCCTTGATTCTCCCCTCTGAGTACATCAGTCATCTGGGGGGCTTCTTAAACAATAGTGCTGTTCTCACCTTCAGTTTCTGACTCAGCAGGTCTGGTGTGGAGCTTGAGAACTGCATTTCTAAAAAGTTCCTAGGTGATGCTGATGCAGCGGTATGGGGATCCCACACCTACTGCTGTAAGCATTAGTTTTCTAAAACAAGTCTGCTTGAGTCAGTGACCACATAAGCATTTCGATGATCTCTGTCACCATAAGATGATGTTCAAACTTCTTGGCATGTCCTGGATGGTCATATAATTAGAGAAATCAATTAGCCTTTGATTAGCTCAGAACTCTCCCTTGCCCTTGTGGGGGTTGGTAGCTAGATCTCTGTTTTCCTTTGCCTCAGGAGAGTTTGGGGTTGTGGGTAGAAAAGCGAAAGATATATATTTACTTTCCTAACTAAATGTATATATATATTTAGTTATGTCTATAA
>NW_011889264.1:676304-792094 GCF_000151845.1 Pteropus vampyrus
CACACTGACATGACTCATTTCACCTGAGACATGACATCTTCTAGATAGAATCCTATCACCCTTCTCCCAGCATGACAAGCTGCTTTTCCACCCTGCTCTTAAAACAGTCTATGTATACATCCCTGCCCATTTTCCCTTGGAAGAGTCAGTCTATGAGTTATATTTCTGTATCATTCTTGGCAACTTTGAGAATTTTACTTTTAGTGTGTATGAACAGTGAGTCAATCCTGTTACTGGCATTTGCAAAAGTAGAAACTGGGAATTGGGAATAGAAGTTGGTGCAATAAAATTTAGAAGACATAAGAGAAGCTGAGGAGAGAGTAACCTGGGTCTTGGGGTAGTGTCCCTGATGCTGTGGGAGGAGACAGGGAGTTAGCATGGGCGCACAGTTCCTGAAGGCCAACGGAGGGAAGTTCAGAAACACTTAGCCAGGCTGAGTAGGTTAAGTAGGCATTGCCCAAAGTGGTGGTGGTGGTGGTGGTGGTTTTTCTCTCTTCCCGTATCATTTTTTTTTTCCATTCCCTCAATTTTTGCTCCTGAAGTCACCTCCCAAATAAACTACCTGTGCTCACCTCCTCACCTGCTCAGGACCTGCCCTCACGCCCAGTGCCTGCCTAGCCTTTTCCTAAAGAGCCTTTAAGACAGAAGAGAACTAACTGTATATTCTTCCACATTAGAGCATGCAAAAGGTTGTCTTGATTCATAAGAGAAAAATAAAGAGAAAAATGAGTATCATAGGTCAGATTTCCACAACATTTTATGGATTTCCGAACTCTTGAAAAAAAACTCTGGATGGCAAACATGTTCATTTGTTTTCTGGATCCCCTCTAAACCTATTTGTACATTATACCAGGTATCCCGCCTATGTGAAAAAAAGAAAATACTGCAGTGGAGCAGAGTTTGAGAAATCTTTCATATTGAAAGTAACTGCTCTTAACTGTCTAGTAATGTGCCAAATACCTAGGAAAAAATATTTGTCCTTAGATTATGCCTTGAACCTAGCGGGTACTTAATATATTTTTGCAGAATTATGCTCAAAGAACTTACATTCTAATTAAGGAGGCAAGACATGCACTCAATGGGTAAGCACTTCTTAAAGGTGTTATTTAATTAAGGACAATAATTAACAGAATTGATAATAAATGCTTAGAGTTATTCCTCTGGGATTTAGAGCCTAGAGTGAGTTGAATTGTAGAACTGGTGAAAAATGATCTAGTCCCTTCTCTTGATTTTACTGATATTGAAACCAAGAACATTCTTTGCAGAGTCTCTTCTCTTAGTTAAACATACTTATATAATTAAATCTAATTAGAATTAGTATTTAATGCTGTACTTAGAGCATAAACCTAGTCAAAAGGTGGAATATTATCCTCTGTATTTTCAGTTTTCTTAAGTTACTTCTTACTCATGTACTTGGTGTAAGGTCCCCTAATAAGTCAGGGAAATGTCAGAACTCGCTATTAGTGTCTTAACTTTTTTCTTCTTCTATTGACTCATCAGCAAAAAATAAATAAAAATAAAAAGGGATCCTTCTCCCGTGCTCTCATTCCAACAGGATAGTAGGTCTGAATGTCAGAGGCAAAGAGGGAAAGGGCTTAGGGGAAAAACTCTAGAATTCGGGAATGTTTGTGACTTGTCTAAAGGGCAGTATAATAGGATGACTTGTTCTATGTCCATATCAAGTCAAATCATATATTTCATTATATTGGGTTAATTAATATAATATTAAAGTTAATATCACTGTTGATTTTTATTTAATGTAGCTACTAGAAAATTTGAAATTAACACTTGGCTTACATTATATTTCTATTGCACATTACTGGTTTATAGCCTATAGTAGATAGGTCAGTTTAAAATTAGCTGATCATTTCTAAAATGAGTAGTACAAAGAAGGGTGATATCTGTCACTTTATTTCCTTCTCAACAATATAAAAATCTCAACACATTAAAAATAATGGGACCAAATATGGGAGGTGTAACATCTATAGCCAAAAAGACATGTTCCAGTAAAAACATATTTGGGAAGTACTGGTTTAATTCTTTACAAGTGAGTTCTGTTACCTTTAGTGGAAGACAGCTTTCAAATTTTGAGGAGAAAATCCCTTATATTTTACACTAAAAAGTCCCCTTTCTAATTTCTTTTCTGTTTTATTCCAACTCTTTGATATATCTGCCAGGTGATAACTGTATGACTTAGTTTTTTAATGATGGAGTACAATTCCCAAAAACTCAGTGATCAGTGGGTGCCCTAAGCAGCTCATCTTGTCCTGGCCTCACATAAGTGATAGCAGTATGAACAAAGATGTTTAAAGAAGAAAAGCAGGTGTTAGACACTCTACCTTTATCCTACCAATAACATTTTTAAGACTGAGCTCACATTCATTGTGTTAAAATTCATTCACAGACCCAAATTATGAATGCTCCATGTTGCTTTAATCCATTCCATTGCAATGGCTTTAGATTAGATGAAACATCCTGTTGAGCAGCTGAAGAACAGTGGGATTATCACATTTCCCTTTGAAAATCAAGTAAAGACAAAATAAATGGTTAACAAAACTGAGAATATTCAGCTTGCAGGTGTTCATAGGTAATGCAACCCCTGATAGAATCTGTGTCTCTATTCTTCCTTGTGAAATGCCTTTTAAGCAGGCTGAAGAAATTCTTGAGGAAAAAGAAATCATGGGGCAAAAGTTACTTTCCTCTCCTTTTGATATGTTGCTAATTGCATTGTGTAGACTGCAGAGACAGTGCTTCAGAAATCTGAAAACTTTGTTTTGTTAAGCTTTTACTTTTGACTACACCCTGGGTGTGCCAATAACAGTTCTTTATCATCTGTATCTCCTAGAGTGTCGACTCTTAACAATTGATTTTTTTTCTTGGCAAATCTAATTAACTATTTGAAGTATTTCATCAAGTGGTACCCAGTTACTACATATACTTGGTGGGTGGCTCTTAAAGATTCTCTTAAAAACTCGGTTACATCCCAGCACTCTAAAAATTCTTGTCTGCCAGAGCAATTTAAATTTTGTGATTAGTGTCTGCTGGAAATCATAATTCAATAAAGACTAACTCATTTAAAAATGTTTCATA
The DNA here is from genome assembly GCF_000151845.1 of Pteropus vampyrus. Lineage (NCBI taxonomy): Eukaryota > Metazoa > Chordata > Mammalia > Chiroptera > Pteropodidae > Pteropus > Pteropus vampyrus. The sequence continues at coordinate 679,395 of NW_011889264.1, forward strand.
CTGGGCATGTATTAGGTAACTTGAGTAACTTAGGAGGCATGGAAAAACATAACAAATGTTCAGGTCTACACAGGAAATTGGAGTGGTAGCGAACAATTTGAAGAGGCTTTTTGTATTTTTTTAAGAAGCTATAGCCAGATTAGGAGGACTGTGTGTGTATCTGTGTGTGTGTGTGTGCATGCGTGCGTGTGCGTGCACCCATATGTGCACATTTACATCATTAGACACAGTCACCTTTTCTTTTGCTCCCCTAATATACTAGCATTTCCACCAGTCCCCAAATGCAAGTTTTATCATCTGTATAAAAGAAGCCTCTGTCAACATTTAAAATAATAATCAACAAGAGCCCCTGCATTTTTCTTTGTGTAATGCTTGTATGACCCTGGCTTTTCCCCTTGAATGAGATTGTATCAGTCTCTTGCCCTCCTGTCTCTCTTTCTTTCTCTTGTTCCTTTTATGGATATAGGATTATTGCTATAGAAAATATGGTCATGCCATAGGGGAATGTGCCTCCTGCTCAGGGTTTTTTTTTTTTTTTCTTCCCAACTACATCTGCAGACTGCAGCTGCCGCAGCCTTTGAAAAAAAATCTGGGTCCTTATGAAACTGTAATTCTTGAACAATGAATTCTTCCTTCCAGGACACTGTGCATTTCCACTGCTGTTTTGCACGGTCTGCTATTAGTCTTCCCTGCAGTTTATTTGCTGCCCAAGTTCATCATTTGATGTGTGTAGGAATATTTAAAAAAATTTTCCCCCCAGAGAAGTTTGTTTCATCTTTGGAAACATGGGACTTCCTGCTGACTTCACAGGACATCTCCTACTCTTCCCTTCTTTTTTCTATATGCTGCTTATCAGTGCCCACCCCCACATGTCCCTTTTTTATGATGAGGTCTCTCACACTGTTTTCTATTTGCCTCCCAAACCACATTCAGAAAATACCATCCGATGCCCATCTCTCCCCTTCCTATCTCTTTTCCAAACCTCTTCATCTTTCAGCAGAGTTGAACTTCCAGTTTCTCTTTTCTTTTTGGGATGTTTTGTCCTTCCATCAATTGTAATTTCCCTTGCTCTTAAAATTAAATCCAGTGCCTAGAGAGATTATGGAGTTTTTTTCCTGAAATTGGGGAAAAATAAAAATATATGTATTTTATTTTGGTACATTTCCCTCTTTTGTCCTCTAAATATTACATATTTGAAACATTAGAGGGACCCATACTGATTTGATGAATGGAAGGCTGCAACCTGCATATAAATAAAAAGACAGGTTATGGTTAATAATTCATCATATACAGAGATACATTCTTGTTTTTTGTACTTTTTTGTACATATCAGACTAAATCAACTTTGATATGTGATTTTGTAGCTCAACTTAACTATCAAAGGTTTAAAAAATGGGTGTTTTTTGGAGACCAGTTTGTTCTCCTTTCTCCTTTAAGCTCCACAAGCAAGTAAAACCAAACTATTGATTGTCTTGTAATGATTGCATGGTGTTTCTTATAGATCTTTTAAAAAGAAGAATTAAACTGAGAAAGGAAGCTGATGTTGTTACTTTCTGATTAGTATAGAGGTCCATGCTAACATACAAGCTTCTTGTCAGTTAATATTTTTATGGGGAACTTTTGGTGCCTTTTCTTTTTAAGAAAAATGTAGGGAAAGCAGTTGGCATGTTGACATTAGGCTGTATTGAGGAAAGTGGGTCCCTACTCCCCACATCTGTTCAGTGTTTCTGTTGCCTTTCATTTTCTAAAGTGTTACATATGGAATACATATGTCTTTCTGTTCCAGTACCACAGGGGGAAAAAAAAGGGAAAGAAATAAAAAAGAAAAAATCACAAAGAAATCAATAAACACCTGTTATTCCCAGATCTGCAGTTATTTGGGCTCAGAAGTGCCTGCAGGCAAAGTTAGAACAAAAATCCTAGGATGTCTATATGCCTTCATAGATTTCTTAGCTTTATGAGAGTTTTTTAAATTTTATTTTATATTTATTTCATTTTGTTTCATCTTATTTTATCCCAGAGCGGACCCTTCACCTTCTGTTATTTTACTGCCCTGGATTTGTTCTCTCCAAAGTATATTTCCTCTTTCCTTAGACGCCATATTTTGTATTCAACAAAGTGGAGTTTTTTTCAGACGACTCTAGAATGCAGCCTTGCTTTAGCTCTCTCACCAATTTCACAGCAGGTTTCCTACATTAGATTGCCCCCTGCTGCTTTTAGAACATTAAAAATAAAACTAGAAATAAAATGTTTTGGGTAGGTATTGGGATCTACCATTATAAAAGTATATATTCAGTGAAATATATTGGAACCTAATCATTTGAAAGTAGCTTCAAATGTAAGTAATAATTGGTAAGTGCTTTGGCATGTTATATGGAGATTTTAAACTATGTATGTGTATGTGTGTTCATACGTTGCTCCTTTCCACTGAAAGTTACCTATGATTTAGAGGGCATCCTTTTAAATAATTATAAATCATATGGTATGCTTTTTCCTTTGTCAGTTACAGGCAATGTAGTTCCCATAAGTAGGTTCTTACCCAATTGTACAGCATACTTCTTTTAAAAAATATACTTTTCTTTCAGGGCAGGGACCAGAGCTTGCTTATTTTTGTTTCTTAGTCCACTGACTGACTCATAAAAGATATTGTCTGTTAATTTCAGTAGATTCATTCATTCAAAGAAAATAAGATCACTCAAGTTTAATTCATCAAATTAATTTTTGTCGGGCTTAGGATCAGAAGAGTAAATAATGCAGGTAACATTTTGACAGAAATAACTCCCAGCAAAAGTACAGGAAATTTTTAGTAATTTTTAATGTCTGAGGCAGATTATACATTAGCGGCTTGCATTTTTTGGCTATCACAATTTTCTTTCTTTTTTATTCCTGTTTCCTGATTTACCAGCTCACATTTTATATGTAGATTTGACCTTCTGTCCTGGGTACTCCTCCTACACTCCACATATGTTTCTAGGATACACCATAAATACTTGTTTACTAGAACTCTTCTGCTTCTTCTTCTAAACCTATAAGTGACTTGAGGGCAGGAACTGTTTCTGATTCATTTCTGCATCCTCATCGTCTATCCCAGAAATGTCTATTTGCTATTAAATAGTTGACATTGAAATGAGATTTAGATATCCTCCAAAGAAAACTATTTAAAATATGAAAAAAAATGGAACTAAAATATTAGACATGGTATCCAGTTGTATGGGTGATCCAACTAAAACAAAGGACAGCAATAAGATATAATAAGATCACTATGCTGTCAAAGGCAAGGATCAGATGATAGTGGGCTGAAAACATGAAATTAACCACAGTTGACTGCCCTAATCTTTTCTCACTTATAATCACCTATAATCATTAGAGCATCGCTGTGTATACACCCTCTTTTCCCACCTATAATCATTAGAGCATCTCTGTGTGTATGTCTTGGCATTTCTTCTTCCCTTGCCCCTCAAGGATTGAGCCTCACTAGATCTGGCATTCTGATTGACCAGCATTGTGACTGACAGCTTGATTTCAATAGCCATAAGAATTATGAGACTCTAAGTTGAGAGTGAGGGATGTTGCCCACCTCACTTATATGAATACTATTTATTAGTATAACCATACTCTAGACCTTTTGCTTCTCTCTTATCTCTGGCCTGCAAAGGGTGAGTTCCTTGGGTGTATTTATCAGGATAATATGAAGAGAGGCCAGATCCTTCATGTTTGTGTCTGGTCAGCCAAGAATACTTCACCTTTGTGACCCAAGAGATGTCCTCCTCCACCACCTCTGGTTTCAACTATGTGCAAATCAGGTTTATAATAACATGTTTGATTTTTAACCTTTTCTGTCTAAATAAAAAAGAGCTTATTAAACAAAATTCCTTTGGGACTCATGTTTTTCCCCTTCCCAATCAGAAGTAACTAGTATCCTGAAAAAAAATTATCATTATTTGCCCCTTAGAAAAAAAAAACAGGTTTTCCACTATGCGATGTATAGGAATCATATGTATTTTCTAAAAGTATTTTCTAATTTTGCTTATTTTGAAACTTTGCAAAATTGTATCCTATTTTAGGAACTCTTCTGCAACTTGTTTTTTTTTTTGGCATTGAAATTTATACTTCTGATTCATCCATGCTATTGCATGTAGCTATAATTCATTCCTCTTCATTGTTAAAAAATATTTCATTGAATAGACATAGCCCAGTTTATTTATCGAGTCATCCGCTGCTGCTGGACAGTTGGGTTACTTCCACTTTTTGCTATTTGCAACATTGCTACAAGGAATATTCTTGCACATGTGTAAGCATTTCTTTAGGGTATATATCTAACATGAAAATTCCTAGGTTGTAGGGTTTTCAAATTGGTAATGCCAAATTATACATTTTCAACTTGATAATGCCAAATTATATTCTAAGATAGCAGCGTCGATTTATATCCCCATTGGCAGCATAAAATAGTTCTCATTGTTCCATATTCTTGCCAGGCCCTGGAACCCATCAGACTCCTAAATTTTTGCCCATCTAGTTATCTAATATTGTTATCTCACTGTGATTTTAATTTGCATTTCCTTATTAGTAGTGTGGTTGAGAGTCTTATATGAATATTGGCCATTTTTGTTTCCTCTTCTGAGAAATGCCTGTTCATGTCTTTTGCCTATTTTTTCCTAATAAGTTATTTGCCTTTCTTATCAATTTGTAGAATTTTCTTATATATTCTGGATACTAACCCTTTGTTATTTATGAATGTTCAAATATATTTTTCTATCTTGTGGCATGTCTTTTCATTCTCTTATTGTTTTATATTAAATTAAATGAAAAATTTCCCCTTTATGGTATCTTCTGATGAAGAGTAGTTCTTCATTTTAATGTATTCTTATGTATCAATCTTTTGCTTTGTGGTTTGAGTTTTTAGTTTCTTGTAAATCTAAAGAAGTCATAAAAATATTCTGCCTTATTTTATGGAATTTTAAAGATTAAAATATTTGTAAAGTTGTGCTTTTCACTCTAAAATACTTACTCTACCTGGGATTGTTTTTATGTATGGTGTAAGGTAGGGATTCAAACTCATTTTTTTCTCCACATGGGCAATCAGTTAACCCAACATCATTCTTTAAATGTTCCATCTTTTCTCCACTAATCTTCAGAGCCAGCTCTATTATCTGTCAACTCTTCATAAACAAAGAGTCTGTTCTAGGCACTCCGTTTGGCTCCACTGGTCTAGTTATCCATCCTTTACCTTTATGGATTTCCTTTCTCTTCTATTTTCTGACTTAAAAATAATATTCCTTGAAGTACAAAAACCATTGTTTGGGTCATCTATTGCAAAACTGCCTTAATGTGTGTTATGGAAAGAAGCAGTCAGAATAATATTTGTTTCTATTACTGTGTGTTTAGTGGCTGTTTTTAGGCATATTTTCCTTTGCTTTAGTGACAGTGTAAGTTACTTTTGTTATCCAAATTCTTATATCAGCTATCCAGTCCTTTGATAGTTCAGGCTCTTGTTTGTAAGTCTTGAGTGAATTTTTGTCATTTTGATTCAGTTTCCTAAGTGGAACTCTTAGAATTGTTGGATTTTGCTCTTTTATATTCCTATGGAGAAAAGCACATAGAAATAAATAATGTTGCTTGCACTAATGAAAATTCAGTAGAATCTCATTATAATGCCGATACTGGAGAATGAATATAACACTTGTTCTATTGTGAACTTACTGGGTTATGGTGTGAGATACTGTGTATAGATGGGAAATTCAGTGGCATGTGATTTGATTCATTTGAATCCTGCAACACCGAGACCCATTATGATTATTTTTGTTTTTTAGTATATATGAAACATTCTAGAAAATAAACTTCAGATTTATTTTTTTGAGAAGGAATTTCCTAAAAATGGAATCTTTCATTAAAATATTAATATGGCAAGTTTCAGGAGTGTTTCTCACTTGGATTTTAATAAAAGACATATTTTTGTTTCAGTTCTGTGGTAACCTGTATATATACTTGTTTAATTTTAATAAATCATAAGAAAATGGTGACTAAGGGATCTACACATCTCAAAGCTCTAATGTAATGTATAAACTATTCAGTTGACTCACTAGCTAAGATAATATGAACTGGAATTTCATTGATGTATATAGCATTGTTCTCTTAAATCATAGCTATGTGTATACAGGTATACCCATACAAATTTCAATAGATTATGGTCTCCATGAACACTATATATTTTATAGAAATTTATGCACTGATTTTTATAACTTCAACCTGTGCATTGCATTTAATTATGTTTGCTTGCTGAAGAGACTAGTTTTTCTTTCAAAGTTAGTTTTCTTCCTAATTTTTAAATAAAGTATTTGTTTTTCTGTTTTATTGATATTACAACCAGCCTTATTTTCAGCATAATGGTATTTAAAGAAAGGTGCCATTAAATGCATAATCTCTGACTTGGAAGTCATCAATGTAGAAAAATAACCAATTGCTGGGTATCAAGGAATCTGGATTTATGTCATTGGTAGAGGTGCTGCTGTTCTAGTCTGTGATCCTTTCTTCCATCATAGCCAGGAAGTCTAGCTGAAGCACTATTTTGAGTTCCTTTTAAAAGTGAAGGATAGCATTAGACACTGCTAAAACCATGCCTGGGTTACTTTAAACTTAAATTGTTAGATATATTATATTCTTAAATTCCCAACTTTCCTGAAAGAAAGAATGTAGGTGGAGGTAAATTAAGCCTAGTGGATTGCAAAGAGTTTTCTTTTGGCTTTGTGTAAAGGTCAGGAAGCAGGAGCCCACTCTAGACTGACATTTCTAGTTTTATATTTTGATGTCCTTAGTGTAAATCCAAATCAGTGTTCTCAAGCCGTGGTCTCTGAACCAGGGGGAACCAATATCACTTGAGAACTTATTAGAAATTCACATTTTCAGGCCTCACTCAACCTGCTGAATCAGAATCTCTGGAGTCAGGCCTAGAAATCTGTGCTTTAACACCCCTCCTATTGATTTTGATGCACACAAAATTTGAGACTCACTATATTATTATTTAAGCAAATTTTCCTTTGGAAACACAAATTAAACACCTCCATACACATGATGGTTTATCAAGTACTTTTTGTTCTTTATCATTAGCAAACAATGGAAGAAAAAGTATTTCTAATATATATATTTATGTATGTATGTATATATGTATGTATGTATGTACATACGTATCTATGTATATATTTAACATTAGCATTCCTCTAGTACTTTTTTTTCTTTTCTGGCAAATTTTGTGATTGTTCAGACTCTTGTTGCTTTTTTACCCTCTATTTCATTGGTGACGTTGGTTAACGAAATCCAATAAGTTTCAGCTGTACACTTCAACAGTAAGGCATATATATTTTTACACTGTGCGTTCACCTCCCATAGTTAGATTTCTTTCTGTCACCACATATTTGACCCCCTTTACCCCATTTTCTTGTTGTGTTTAAGTATTATAAAAATTTATTTCAATTTGACTTGATCATTTTTGCAACAATTTAATCTTCTATGTGAAGAATACCATATTGAGTGCTTTGGAAATAACAAAGGAGAAAACATGATCTTTTTCTTTAGGAAAAAAGAAGAAAACCCAGTTAGGAAAGCACTGATTCCATAGCAGTTGCACCATTTTATATTCCCACCAACAGTGCACAAGTGTTCCAGCTTCTTCACGTCCTCATTAACACTTTCTCTCTCTCTCTCTTTCTCTCTCTCTCTTTCTCTCTCTCTCTCTTTCTCTCTCTCTCTTTTCTCTTTCTCTCTTGTAGTAGCCATCTTGATGAATGTGAAGTGGTGTCTCACTGTGGTTTTGATTTACATTTCCTTAATGATTAGTGATGTTGATCATATTTTCATATGCTTATTGCATGAAGTAAATTTAGCTAAGCTCATAGAAGATTATGGACTTCAGCTGATGGAAGGTGGAATAAGTTTCTCAGGTGAGCAAAGAGCCATGAGAAACACAGAGAAAGGATTAAGTTTATATTACTTAGGAAAAAAAGAGACTGTATTGAAGGACAGGGGATAGTGAGGTAGAAGAAGTGCGGAGTCCATGATACCAGATGATGGAGAACACTGTTTATCACACTGAGGCATGTGCTACATTATTATTATGGTAACTCCTGGAGAGTTTTGAGCACTGAGACTATGTGATAATATTAGAAGCTATCTAGTTGTATTATTCTGGCAGTTGTTGATTGAATCTCAGTAGCCAGGGATGGAGCCAAGAGAATGTTTTCCTAAGAGCTATCACCCTTGTTTGTGTTTGAAATTTCAAATGAGAAATTAGGGATCTAAAGAAGAGTGTTAAATTTAGTAAATAGTCTTCAAAATGTTGATGTAATTTTTTTAAACTAATTGACCTTCAGCTTCACATTTGCTTTTTAGTTGCTAGATTGTAGTCTTTCATTAATTTATTTGCAATAAACATATGCATTTTTTTAAGAGAACTGACCCAAGCCATTAAAAACTATTACAGCAAAGTAGATATGGTAGACTGAAAAATGCCACCCCCCTGTGTCCGTGTGTGTGTGTGTGTGTGTGTGTGTGTGTGTGTGTGTGTGTATCAGGTCTTAACATCTGGAACTTGTAAATATTGCCTTATTTGGAAAAAGTTTTTGTAGATGTTAAGGATTTTGTGATAGGAATATTAACCTAGATCATCTGGGTGGGCCCCAAATGCAACCACAAGTGTCCTTAGAGAGAGACAGAGGGAGATTTCACACATACAGAGGAAAAGGCCATGTGGAGCTTCTCCTGATGGAGCAGAGAGAGGTGGTGGTCTTGAAGACTGGAGTGACGTGGCCACAAGCCAAGGAATGCTGGTAGCTACCAGAAACTACAACAGGCAAGGGATGGATTCTCCCCTAGAGTTTGCAGAGAGAGTGCAGCACTGTTGACACCATGATTTTGGCCCAGTAATACTGACTTTGGCCTCTAGAACTGAGAGGATAAATTTCTGTTGTTACAGATTGTGGTGATTTGTTGCAGTGACTACAGGAAACTAATACAGTGGATGAAAGCATCACAGTTATAATTACTGGATGAGTAGGTTGGCACTGCTACGTGATGGCTATGTGAAGTTTTGCATTTAACCTACTTCTCTGTTTCTTATCTATAAAATGAGAATAAGAAAAATGGAATGTATCTGTTTGATAGGATAGTTGTGAAGACCAAGTGAATTTGCCTGGCCATAATAAGCTCTATTATCACTATCACCATCCCTGATATCTCTTATCAATCACTGTGATCATCTCCTTTTGCCAGTCAATCCTTCGCTCCTCAAGATTGGATATATGTTTATTTTCTAATAACCACAGTTCATATTCTTTACTTTGAAGCCTTTACCGTTTTCTTACTCTGGATCTGAGCTCATAGTTTGGCTTCTCACTGAAATTTTATCATTTTGGCAAAGTAAGGCCAACTTCACCTTCAGCAAGAGATTGGCGGCTACTGCGAAAAAATCTAATTATGGTCAAGGTCACCCTAAGCACCCTAAGGCTCTTCCTTCTCCTCTTTCTTATCTTTCTTCTTCTTCCATCTTCCTCCATTTCATCCTCCTCCTGCTTCCTTATACTATTTTATCTTCCTCTTTCTTATTCTTCCTCTTCCTCTTGTGTAAAATGTTTCTAAATCCTTCCCTAGCTAAGTATAGAGTTAGTTTTTGACTGTAAATTCTAAAGGAAGAAGACATTGTGATGATAAGGGATGAGGGAGTGCCCTTTTATATGGCAGCCCAACAGGCTATGTGGCTTTATAGAATTACAGCCAACACATTTGGTCTCTAAATTATTTGAGAATTCAGATTTTCAGCAAATGATTTCTTCCTTTCTTCCTTATCTCTACATCTAGGCCTTGGGTTAGCTATAGAAAGACTAACTTCTTTGGCTTGGTGAGAACACCATGACTACCAATAGGGTTAAGCTTGCCAACAGTCACTACCAGGTCCACTGTCCTGAAATGCCAACCCCACCAACTTAGTGACACCTGAAAAGGATTTGGCCCAATGAGTAAAGAAATGAACACAAGGACCAGAGAGCTTGGGTTCTTTAATTCCTTTAAAACTTACCTGTTTGAATTTTCTCTATCACCTTCTGGAAGGTATTCATTCATAGAACAAATGTTATTATAAGTGCCTACTATATGCTGAGTACCTTCTTCTTAACAGTGACCAAAACACAATCCATGCTCTCCTATCTAGTAGGAGACACCGGCAATTGAAGGAACAATGAAAATACAGGCTGATGATTAATACTATTGGAATAGTTCAGGGCCAACTTCGGAGGCTCTTTTCCATGTCCATGCTTTCACTGTAGTTGAAAATAGGACTCCATTCTTTTATAAAAGTTATCCACTTTGCTCAGTGCTGGATGTTTACAGGATGTCTTTGAAAAGGCCGTAATGATATGCTTTCTTAGCTACAGAATGCATTTCTGAGTATTTACTTGGCTAAAAGTAGCTTGGGAACAGATTTTTCTTGTCACTTTGGCACATATGGGGGAGTACTCAGAAATTCTGAAGAGATAGGAAATGGCAAATAATGAGGTCTGGATGAAATGTTTCATTGTTGAATTTTAAAAGCATTTTTATTTAATTTATTAACAAAGCACAAGTTTGTTCAGATCAACAAACAGTGGTAAATAGAAAGAAAACTATATTTTTGAAATAGAGCATTTTTCTGGAACTTATTTTTAGGAGAAAAGGGCTGACTCTCATAAAAGCTAGTCGTGGTAATCATCCAGTGCTCAATGTACAACTTAGCCCTAACTTGGTTTATTGTAGGAAAAATAAAATTCTGGATATAGTAATGCTGTTATGGTAGTTGGCAAGATTATAAACAATCATGGAAATCAGTGAAGACAGTCTAAGGATCTTTCTTTTTTGTGGCTTACACATCTCAGACTTGTTACATGACCAACGCTTATTACCCATCCCATTTTTTCATGAAGCGTAAGTGACCTGAGATTTACCATTGACAATACCATTGTCAATATGGCAAAATTTCAGAATCACTTGTTCATTTTTCAACAAAAGGAAGAAGGCCCATGCTCTAAATAGAGCAAGCCTTCAGTTTACAGCATTAAATAAATTCTCTTATAGACTTTAAAATCTTTTGAGATTAAAAACCTCTTGTGTTACAATTGAAATGGATTTATGGCTTGTTTAAAAGATAGGATATTAGGTCCAAGAAAAGTTAGCCGCAAATTTGGGTAATTTCAAGTAAGTGGAAAGATCATTCTGGGCTTGTTTTGTTTCTGGTGATATGATCTGCCTTTTTTGGATTCATTGGGGATTTCACTCTTTATCCCTACCCTTTGCATGATTACTTTTGTTGAACATTCTGGGCTACAGCTTCTTCATAAAGGTGATGCCATTCAAGGTCAATTTGTGCACAGCCAGAGACAGAAATTCCTAAGGAGAGTCTTGCAGGACTCAGAAAACTGCTTTTCTCCAAATAACCTTACTTTCCCTATAACAGCAATGCCTGAATTTTTCAATCAGTGAGTCATTCTTCTGGGTTAGCAAACCCATTAGAAAAAATACAAGCAGCTATAAGTCACACATGCCCTAATGTAGATTATCTCTTTGACTCTTCCCAGCTAACAGCTAAGCTTCTAGAGAATGGAATTTAAATCTGGGGTAAGGGAGCAGGGTAATTTGAAGTAGAAACTCCATTAGAGAGAAGGCTTAAGTGGGGGTGATAGGAGGCTATACTTAGGGTAGCATTTGGGAGTACAGAAAGGGAAGATAGGAAGACACATTTCAGTGACTTCATAGTTTAACCTCATTTTGGTGATCTACCATGTTGAGATTCTCATTGTGTGATAGTATAATCTCCCACTAGAGCATAGCTCTGCAGAGACAAAGTCTATTCATTCATTGGTGTTTGTTAAGCAACTAATTTGTCATGTCAGCACATAGTATGTGCTCAATTAATATATGCGGATGAATGAATAGCCTGCTATGCAAAGGCTCCTTTAAAAATGTTTTGCTCTACAGTGCTAAATTTATTTTTTCAGTTAATTTCTAAAAGCCATTATTTTTTACCCCAGCACTCTAAAGATTTTTAAGTTTCACTATGTAAGATAATCAGCAATATCTACCACCCCCATACTTAAAATACTAAGTATCAGATCAGATGTTCTAGTAACTAAACAAGCTTATTATAAGAATCAATCAATCAACTGTTTATTGACCACATAGTCTGTGCCCAGGATTTTTTTTTTTTTTTGGTTTGGAAGATGGAAAAGGCTAATCTGTTAATCCATATTTTACTTTTATACTTATGAGAACCGAGGCAAGGACTTAGGACTTTTACTATTTGAGGATGCAAATATTCATGATAAATAATAGCCATCATTTTAATCTTTCAGATTTCATTTTATTGGTTGCATTATGACCATTTCTCTGATGTATTTAATTTTCTAAATTTCCGTTACATGAAAAATGGAAACTATTGATTTAACATCAGAAAAATGTACAGCAGTTAATATAAAAAAGGCTGCATCTAATTTTGTTAATAAACTATAAATGGTAAAATGACATATAGTTTAGATTTCAAAGCATTGGTAACCCACATTTTTCTGTAACATTAATTATGTAGTTTTAGTTTTGGCAGCAGCATAATTCTACAGTGTGATAGTTCTACTTTATGGTTTCTTAAAGTAGACCTAAAATGTTAATATAATATGAGAAATTTTCCCCTGGTGAAATGCACAACTGAGCTAGAGGATGTAATGTTTGCATTATAGAGGTAACTCTTGCAGAAATTTGCAGACTAGACACACTGGTCATCATAACTACTCTCAACTCTGACACCGATAGATTTTATTACTGTCAGATGACACACATTTGCCATTATCTACTATAAGTTCAAATGTAGTTTGCTCTTCCTGACTGTCTCTGGAGTTAACAGACAAGTTTAGTAGTTAACTCTGGAACCTTATGATCTTGGTTGGAATCCTGGCTGTTCTACTTACTAGCTGTGTCTTAGTTTCCTCATCTATGAAATGGAAATAATAACTAGATCAACTCATAGGGCCAATCTGAGTTAATATAAGTTAATACAAATAAATGTTAAAAACAGTTACATAAACATATTAGGTGCTTGATAAATATTAGAATACCTATGATATATTATGAATATTGTCATATTTAGAAATTTTAGCTCCAATGAAATAATAATATACTAGTACTATGAGTAAAGTTAGTTCATGAGCAAAATGTAGTGAGTTATATCTAGCTGGTATGTCATGTCTTGGAAGAGGCTTAGTTTAGTCTTGTAAGGGGAAGTTAGACTAAGCACAGAGCATTCAAGGGGAGAAAGAACACAAGTCTGCATTTCAGAGTGCAGAAGTTGTTGAGTTTGAGAGAGATGAGGCTGGGTAAGACAGCGAGTGTTGAATCCCGGACATGTGATTGAGAGTTTGGCTGTTATCTTGAGGGTAGTGGAAAATTTGGAAGATTTTAAATTGGAGAATGACGTGTTAAGATAAGTTTTGAGCAATACTACTGTGCCTGCAGTACAGAGAATGGACTGGAAAATGGAGTGGAGGCGCCTTTACTGGTATACAAAGTGACTTAAGAGACTGTTGAGAGGTTAGAGTGATGGCGACCTAGATGAACCAGCTGGTGTATCGATGGGGATAGAGAAATGGACAGGTTTGAAATCCATTAAGAAGATAGAATCAGTAGCATCTAGTCATTGTTTTAATGTAGTGGGTAGAAAGAGGGAAGAGTTGAAGATGATGGCAGGTTTCCAGGCAGTGTGGCCAACTAGGACATCACTCACCTCCCTGACAGGTGCCTAGTGTTGTGGTGAACCACTGGGCTTATAGGAATAATGTGGTCAGATGGAGCCACGGTCTGGGAAGAAACAACATCACAGGTACAACTGAAGTATTTGGTCATAGGCTAGAGGTCAGGAGAGTAGATAGAAGTAAGCTTGCTGGAGCCTTGGCTCTAGCAATCAGAGATTTTCTTGGGTTCGTACCTCTAGGTTCTGAAGATGCTCTGTTCCCACTGGGACAATGGACTCTGAGGAGTTAAAACGGAGAGTTCTTAATTCTTCATCCAGATCTGTTTGTGGCATACCCATTCCATAACTCTACTCTTAAGTCTTCTTTTAAATCAGTCTGCTGAAACCTGAAACCCGATGCATTTTAGCTAGGCATTTCTGCAAACTTGGCTCTAGAGATGAATTAGGCAGAATTCAGCTAATTGATAAATTAACTTTCTTATTTCAAAAGGTTCATGTTTTACAAATCATTGGCACACTTTATGATAAAATATATATCTGAACACAATGTGAATTGCAGTACTGGTGGGTAGGAATTAAAAAATTAATGTTCAGAAATTAGTAATCTAATCTTTCATGAGCCTGCTAAGAATAGTAGAATTGTTAATTTGTGTGAATAAAATGTGGGTCTCTTTTCAGTTTGTTTAATATTAGAAATTCAAGAAGAGGAAAATTCAAAGCATTTCAAAATGTTGGAAACCTTCTTAAGGTGATCATTATAGCAAGACTTTTTGCTGAAAGTAAACAGACTTGTCTTGCTTCTTTAATAGACAAACTGCAATGGTGAGAATGAAATTAGCACTGAAAGTATTAAAATATTGATAGCAATCATTCCATGCCTACACTTTGCCATTTAATAATTAATTTTACCTTGAAGGTAACTGTAAGAGTCAGACTTTTTTTTCATGCTTTTACTTGGCAAGAATGTTTGACTTTTCCCCCCTCAATGTTATCAAGTCTCCAGCAAATAATTCACATTTTTATGTGGTTAGTGGCTGGAATTTCTTTTGCGTGACTTCATAAAATAAAATAAAAAAAGTTTGCTGTGAATGGTTTAGGGAAAGTCTGAGTTAATCATCTCTCTGACTGATTTATATGTGGCATTAGTGGATTCTTATTGTGTCGTAGTTTTTAAAATTTTTCAAGGGCTATATCCAAAAGTAGAGGGAATGAATGATCTTAATCCTCTGCATGCTGATAATTACAAAAGGGTTATAGATTGTTACAAAATGATGTTTTCTCACCAAAATAAGAAGAATTCTTCAGTTTTTGTGGCTTTTTATTTGGGCAGATAGATTAAGGTTAGTCTTGAACTTCTCCTAATATCACATGTGAACAACCTTCTCACTATTCATGGTATTTTCGAGTCAAAAGAGGTTATGTTAAGTGTTGATGTTGCCCTAACAGTTGGTAGCAAAACTATGTCCTAATTTGTTTTATACATCTAATAGTTATCTATTCAGAAGTCCATTGGAATGAATTTTATGTTGTATTTTTTATTTTGATAAATAAAAAGTGGCTAAAATATTCACTCATTTGCTTAAACAATTATTTGCTGGATGCCTGGTATGTGCTGTTTTAGATGAAAGCAGACTTAAAGCCAGTTCATATAATACTAAAATGGCTATTAAAGAATAGTACATTCTCTATTTCTCATTTTCTAAAATGGGACAAGATATTTACAGTATTTGGACCTTATATGAAAATGTTTCTTCTTTGAAAAAATTAATTCCTTTCAATTAAAAGCATAAGCTTAATTTATTTTGAGTATGTACACTTAATTGTAGAATTATCCTTCATTGCAGATTTTGGAAATGTTGTATTTAAAAATATTTGTTTGTGTGCAACTACAGGAAGTGTGTAATATTCCTAAGTGACCCTGTTCAGATGTTTGAAAACAGCACCTAGCACTGTGCCTGACACACGTATTTGTCTATGCTGAGTATGCCTTAATCTCAGTCTCTAGAATCGAGTAATTCAGTCTCTGCTCTGTTTGGTCACCTGTCTTCTCGGTAGTGCCTTCTTGTCTTTATTTCAGTCTTGGTGCCTCAGCTCCAACTTGACCCAGATCATTCAATGTGCTTCTTACTACCTAGCCCACAACGACTAGTTTTCAGACTAATTGCAGTGTTAACATAAGACTTGCAAGCATTATTTTGAATAAAAAGTCAGAAACAGAAGGTAGTTTTTATTTGGGTGACCATTTTTGTGAATGAAAGTGAGGCTTTTGACAGGTTTTGTAAATTATTACATTAATTATTAATAGGATTTGTGTGGCTTATATAGTGTTCCTACCAGTTCCTGTGATGATTCAATACTATAAGTGGTGAGACACTTGCCAATGAGTTAGACACTCAGAGTTTTCTGTAGTTACACATGAGATTTATATGGTCATGCCAGTAATTTAACTTCTACAATTTTAAGGTCAATAGGCATTGTCACTTGTGAAATGTAAGTGAGCCAGAATTTATAATAACCTTCAAATGAATTTTATTTTGCTCTTTATTGTTACTCATAGAGAGAGTATCTGTGAAAACAAAGATGTACTAACACAGTATAGTATTTATCGTTTTTCCAGATTGGGTAAAAAGTACACTTAACAGATTATTTGTATTAGTCACAGTAGTGTTCCCAATGTAAGTTGACAAGAAATGCTACAATATTTTATATTCAACCTTCCAAAACCCTGTTAATTATGCAAAAGATAATACTCTCAAATAACATCAGGAGTAGACAAATGAAATCATTAGTTTTATATTCTAGAGCCCCATGCACATCTATTATAACTATGCATTAGAATGCCTCCACCCCCCATTTCTCAGAATCACTTTTTCATACATTATAATGTGACATCATAAATGAATATGAACACTATTATATAGTGGATGAAATTGTACAAAAAAAGACCTTAGCTTTTGAAAATTTTAAACCTATCTCATTATTTGGGAGAGACAATTTTCTGATAGCCTGTGACAATGGAAGGAAAGGTATTGATCAATCATTTACCATTGTTATTATTTTATTAAATAGGGCCTCTGACAAATATGTTGTCTACTCCAGCATGCTTAACATGCTGCCATGGCAGTGTCAGTGTAAATAGAATTAGATCTTTGTGGTAGTACCTTCTAGGAAAATGAAGTCTAGCTGGAGGAAGGTACTCTAGCTTCCTACAAAACCTGGTTATAGCGGGATATCCAGGGTTTATCTGCATATTCCTTTAAGTTTGAAGCATTCTAGAGAATTATTTTGAGAGGTAGGAGAAAAAATGCACAGTATATATTTAACATGATTTTGTAAAATGATATGATTTGCCAAAATGCACATTATTGTAATTTAGCCAAGATAGGTGGCCAATTGAATGTTCCCAGAACTGTAATTGTCTACATGCTATTTGCAAGGCCCTTTCTGATAGAGCTAGCAAAATGTACCTTTATATTTCAATATCTATTTGGTTAGGAATTCATCTATTACTTATAAATGATGACTTTTTTGGCTCTGTAAATACAGATGAAGATAATTTCTAATAATGTGGGTTTTTTTCTATTTTTGTAGTTGTAGAAATTATTAAATAAACCATGTGTTATCTTAAAATTCATTCTAAACTGCGTATTTGCTTAAAAGGAAAAGGGAAATATAATCTGAAAAGACAACCATATCCAAATAGAGAATAGTTCTAGCCATGCATTTTACAGTTAGAATTTAAAAACATGGATGGAAATATTCTTTTAGTTTTCATTATTAAAAACTGATTAAACTTTTACAAACTTCACTTTGCTGATATCAATCAGAAGCAATTATAATATGAAAATAGAATCATATCTGTTACAGAAATGATACGTTTTCACTGGAAAAAGCCGTGATTTATACATTGGTAGGTATACTGGTGCTTTTGTTTTAGAGTTCTGAAGTATAAACACATGAACCAAATTGTAGAAAAGGATTTGGTCTGTGAATTCCACTATTAGTAGTAAATGTTAAATATATCTTCTTGTTGACATTTTTATTGGGAAAAGTAAAAAGATGAAAAAGTAAGCTTTGTAAATTCTGAGGTGTATCATCTGTATTAGACCTGATATCTCCAGTACACATAGCTAGTTATGTTTCTAACCTAGCCCTGTCTCTCCTAGCTGTTTGACCTTAGGCATGTTATTTAAATCTCTCTGTGCCTTAGTTTTTTCCTGTGCAAAATGAAGCAAAAATAGCACTTCCCTCATTAAGTTGTTATAAAGAATGAATGATTTAATACATGTATTTTGTATAGGGGTAGGGATTTAAATAACATGCAGTGTTGGTGATTCTAAGTTATGCTATTATTAATGAAATTCTTAATAATTAAAAAACATGTATTATTTCAAATTCTAATAATATTCTTTCATTTAAAATATTTGGAAAGTGCAGAAAGATATAACGAACATAATAAAAACCCTTATCACTCTCCACAGAGATAATCACTATAACATTTAGTTTTAAATCATCCCATTCTTAGCAACTCTGCATTATTTTGGTATTTGCCTAGCATAGTTTTCTTTATCAATTTATTTTTGTCCTTTCAGTGCCATTCTATAGTGTCTATTCAATAAACAACATGTAGCTAGATTTTAATTTTGATTCAATTTGAGACTTTTTAAAAAAGCGATTTAAATTATTTGCATTTATTATGGTCATTGATACATAAAATATTTTGGTATCTTTATGTTTTCTATTTAATGCCATATTTTTTCTTTTTTTATTCTTTCCTTCCCTTAGTTGAATTATTTATGTTTTCTTTATCTCTCCTGCACATTTTCTCCTCTCTATGGAATTTGGTTTGCATTCTATTTCAGTTCTTTCAATATTTACTCTAAAATATTTGACATGCATACTTAACTTTAGATTTTTCTAATACAGTATAAAGTTGATGAAAATCCTGTCCTAGTCTTGAATACAACAGTAATCCTAGAACCTAAACACCTTTTTTCTCTGTTTCATGTTATCATTATCAAGGATTGCATTATGATTTGAAACTCTCCAAAATTAGCTATTGTTGACTTAGATTTACCAATGTATGTTACCAGTTTTTTTGCTTGCTCTTATTTCTTGTATTATATTCCTACCTGTGGGATTCATTTTTATTCTGGTTGAATAGGTCCTTTAGTAGTTCTTTCAGAAGGGTCTGTGCTTTGCAAGCTCTTAGTTTTTATATTTTTGACAGCCTCCTTTTGTTTGAATTCAGGTGATTATTAGCTATTTATAGAATTCTAGACTATGTTATTTTTCCTTAGTATTTTGAAGTTACTATTGTCTTTGTACATCTATTATTGCTGATTACAGGACTCCTATTGGTTTGATTGTTGTTCCTTTGAAGGTAGTTTGTTTTTTCTCTTTTGTAGCTTTCATAATTCAACCCCCTCTTTTTTTGGTATTATGCAGCTTCACTACAGTATTTTATTTGTGATTTTGTCTTTATTTAGTTTTGGAGATGATGAACTTTTTCAATCTAAGGATTTATATCTTCAGTTTTAGTGAAATTTTTTATATTATCCTTTTCTTGTTTTCTGTAGTCTGTTTTTCTCAGATGACTCTCACATGCTGGAACTTTTCATTTTCTTTTTATCTAAATTTCTCTTCCATATTTTTAAATGTCTTTGATACATTCTAGATGATTTCCTTAAATATACCTTCCAGTTCACTAAATTTCTCTTCTTCATTGTCTTGCGTGGTCTTTAACATATCATCCCCGCCCGCCCCCCGCCCCCCCCGGGATAGTCTTTTAATTCCAGATTTCATTTTCAAATTTATACTTTTCGTAATATCCTGTTCCTGCCATTATTTTTTTTCATCAGGTTAATGGTTATAAACATTTATTTTAAAGTTTTTTTGGAATTGCTTTAGTATCCAAAGTTATTTTATTATGGCTGTTTGTTGCATTTAAAAACTTTCATAGCATTGAATTTCTTTGCATTCTTTGCAATCTTTTAATTTGGGTTCATCAGTCATAATTATATATTTATAGGTTACATGCTGGATTGTGGAAAGATCCTTTTGGGGTAGTTTTGTGTTTTACTCTGTCATAGATGTATGGACTCCACAACTTTGAACCACTTTTTATATTAATTTCTGAGTTTGAGTTTTCCTCATGGCTCAAAGAATTTTACATCTTGCCTGCATGCCTTGTAGGTAGGAAGTTCCGATTGTCATGGTTGATTCTACTTCCTGCTCATACCTCAAAGCAAACTTTGTCTTTAGGCTTTTGGGAGTTTTTCTAGTTCCAGTCTGTACCTGTTCTTGCTTCATGGAGAAAGCTCAAGTCTTACAATCTTGACTTCTGTGTCAGTGCCAAAATCAACATCCACCTCTTCCTGAGGGACACAATGGCTTATTTTTCTGGCCCCTAGAAATGTATTTTTCTTATTTTAAGTCTAGCTATGTACTTTGAAAATTTTCCTCTAATTTTATCTAGAATTTCTGGATGTGTTTGAAGTGGGAGAAGAGACTTCGCACCTCAGGTTAATCTGCCATCTTGGCTGGAATGTCCTCTTATTTTTTATTTTGTTATTTTTTTTTAGATAAAATTGAGATTCTATTATATATATCCTTTTATTTACTGCTTTTTTTTACCTCTAAGAATTTATCATGAGTCTTACACCATATTAATCTTTTAAAGCATGATTCGATAGTAGTTCTTTACCACAGAATGGATTTATCATTTATCTAGGCAATCCCTGTTGTTTCATATAAAGGTTTTTTTTTAATTATAAATAATGCTTCCATGAACATCTTTATGTATATATCTTTGTGAGCATCTCTGCTAGGGCTACCATTTTGGAAATGGAAGAATTAATGTATAACAGTATAGGATCTTAACAATTTGAATGACCAATTAAACAATAGTAATGGGAAGTCAAATGGATGTATTAAAAATTTGTGGACATTAAGAAAAAAAAGGATAAGATGGTAAAAGGAGGATAAAATTATAATGGATTAGAACTTTATATCATTATAAACTTCAAACTCTGTTCATTTAGTTTGTTCAAACAACTATTTGAGACATGTTGAGAACTGTAACTAATGGGGAGGGATAAGAGATGAGTAAGGCATGGTTTCTGTTTTTCAGAAGAATCTAGGTGAACTTTCAATGAAGATAAATAGAACTACAAGGAACTCTAATAAAAAGGCAGCCATAAATAAGTAATATACTAAAGGTAACAGGAGAGTGCTGTGAAATCTCAGAAGGTTCTACTAAATCCATTTGGAAGAAGAGCCATCTCTACTTGATAATTTATGACCCTTAAAATGACAAAAAAGTCTACAGCCTGCCACCCTGAACAAGCCTGATCCTGTCTGATCTCGGAAGCTATGCAGGGTTAGGCCTGGTTAGTACTTGGATGGGAGACCACCTAGGAAGACCAGGTGCCGTAGGCATGAAAAATAAAAAATAAGGGATTGTAAGCTGACAGGGTCCTTGCAACCTATAAGGTCAACCAGGGGTTGCCTCCCCTATAAAAATAATTAATTAATTAATTAATACAATAAAATAAAATGACAAAAAATAATTTAAGCAACAAATGAGCACATGGCTATAGGAAGAATAGTTGTCTCAGTTAGTAATTCTGTGACTATGATTATCTCAATAAGCATTTCCTTGTATGAGAGAATTGCCTCTTAACACTCCTGGTCCAAATGGTTTGTCACCATGTCGCCAGCCAGAACAATACTGGCAAGCCCTTTAAGCTTCCTTACAGAAGCCACACCCTAACAGTCCTCCAGACCTCCTCCTTCCCAGGAGAAACTTCATTGGTCTGGGTTTTCACCATCCTCATACGTGGCTCTGTGCTTCAGAGGAAGCTAGGCCCATACCCTGCTATAGGGTTCCAGTTCATCGAAGTCAATCATAGAACATTCCTCTGGCCAATGACTGGTTTAGGCATAGACATGTCAGTTTTGGCAGGAAGCAGATTTTGCTGGGGGCTTTCTTGAAAAGGTTTATTCACTGTCACAGCGGGGAAAAGATGCGATGGTCCTTCTTTCACTGGCCATCGCTGGGTCTGGATGTTGTACTTGGAACTGCTGCAGTCATCTATCAGGCTTTGGATGAAGTCAAACATGGGAGAAGGGAATCTAAGAGACAACCCTACTTAATATTGTGATAATAAATGCCCATATTGTTTGAGTTGTGTTTTCTATTACCTGAAGCAGAAATCTTCCTAACTGATGCGGGAAGTGAGGTCAGAAGATTTCAGAGCTGTCCCTTGGGACTTGTGTCACCTCTGGACAATCCTTACAGTATACTAAAGTGTCTCATGCAGGGATGCAGACAAAGTTCTAGATGACTTGGGTTGCTTTCTCGTTTGTTGCCTTTGGACGGTTACTGGAATTACTGGATGTTTGCACTCCCATACCACAAGGTCTCTTTCCAAACTTTCTATTCCAACCTAAAAATAAGTTCTTCAAGTTGATTTTTGAATGGCTTAAAACCAAGAGAATTAATGATGGGCACAGTACTGATCCATGTATTTCCTATTTAGTTCTTTCGCCATGAAAATTAGGAAAAAATGTACAGTGAAAATTATTTTTGGCCAAATACAATGAAAAGTAAAAATTTCCACTTTCCAAATTTGATAAGATAGCTTATATTGATTGCCTCCTTAGTGCCTTCACTGTCTTGACCATAGCTTGTCACCCACTTTCAAACTTTTTTTTCCATTCATTGAGACTCTATATTTCCAAATGTTTTCCAAATGATCAACACCACCTCCCTTGTAAAAAAAAAAAAGTTATAATATATTAGATTATATTGATTTTATAAATTCTAAATTTATAATTGGAGATTATGGGAGACAATTGCAATTTGAGATCATCTTGAGCAGTGAATCATTTGTTTTAGATTCCCTTAAGAGAATTGATTCACAATGAAAGTCGTTGCAAATTTAAGAATTTTGTTTATTTGCTTAAGCAGCTTGATTTGCAATCTCTAGATTCTTAAATATGTATGGTAGGAAATATGTTATTCAAAGTTCACAGAACAGCTAGTTTAACCTGGTTGAACATGTTAATGTATTGAAAATTTAAGATATATTAAGATTAGTATATAATATTCTTGTGTGCCTGTTTTAAAAACCCACTTTAGAAATAAATGCTATTTAAGTGAAGAATTAAAATGACAGTTTTTGTAACCCCGGAAGAACCCCGTCATGGCTTGAATTTGAAGATCACTGCTTTTTAAAATTATTTATTCCAATACTTCTCATACCATGTAGCAATTATTTGATGAACTTTCAGGCTCCTTGAGCTGCTTAAAGGCAGGGCTTGTGTCTCATTTATGTCTGTGTTCCTGAGTTTAAGCATCCAGTTTTACTTTTCCATGGTTACACTTCATTAGACTGAGAATTTACCAAGGCAATATTCCTCATTCACTTAGTACAGTGCCCACTGCATAGTAGATCTATGGAACGAAGTCTTTACATTCCAGCAAACATTTCTCTGTCTAATCTTATCTGTTCAGTTTATAAAAGACCGAATTAGAGGTTGAACTTATTGAGGCTTCTTTTATAGTCTGTGTATGCATATCCATTTATGGTAAATTTTGTTCTCTTCATGTAGATGATAAATAGATGCTTTTTGTAGACATTTAGAAAGTATAGAAAATTGCAAAGATAATCATTGTGAAACATTTGCATTTCCTTCCAGTCTTTCTTCTCTGTATATATTAATTGTAATAAATGATATCTAAATCTTACTTTTTTCACTAACATTGTGGTTATTTCTCCACACCATTGAAAAGTTCTCAAAAACCTAATTTTAATTGCTTTGTGAGCTATTCCGTCTTGTGAAATTACCATAGTTAATTTAACACATTCTTTATCATTAGACATATAGTTTCTAATCTGCTTTTATAAATTATGCATTACAAAATGCTGTGATGTTCTTGCACATAAGGTGTCAACTGTCCAAAGATTTATTTGGGGTAAATTACTCAAAAAAAAAAAAAAAAGAGTACTGGTCAAAGGTACAAACATTTAGAAGCTTTTGTGATATTTTTGCTTTAGATAAATTTATAAATATACCTATGATGTAGGAGAAGAAGTCCTGTTTGGTTGCAATTGGATAATTGTTGATACCTCAGTAAATGAACTCTTGAGGATTTTAGAATTTAGATGACAATAAAAGCAACATTTAAGTTAGATTTATCAAATCAAGCAGCTAACAGAACTAGGCCACCTTGCTATTTAAGAGAATTGGCTTTCAGACATTTTATCTTGAGTTTCTTTTCCTTAGGGATTCATCCTCCAGAGCCTTCTGCAGCCCTGGTTCTTACTGGATTTACATTTCCTGAGTTTTATTTGCATCTGACCTTTCCCTAAAGAAGAACCTGGTCAGGCTTGCACTCCACTTAAGAACCAGCATCCATTTACTTTCTCGCAGGCTGACCTTGGTTTCTGGACTGAGGAACGCAGTCCTGATTTCTTCTTTTGATTTTGCATTAACAAAACTTTTTAAAGCTCAGATGTGCAGAAAGACTTGATATAGTGAGAACATCATTTTGATTCAGGGAAAGGATAATTTGTATATGGGGAAATGTTGAAACTAAATTCTTGCATATTAAAAAAATTTAACCTATTTACCCAGTCATGATTTGGGGCTTAGAAAAAATCACAGATAATTTGAAATTCATGTTATTATTTGATTTAAAATTATATCTTTCTTCATCTAGATCATATCAGTCTAATTTAAGAGAAACATTCAAGGGATTTGAATGAATTTTTTTTTTAATGTAAAGAAATGGCACTTTTTTTTTTTAAACAAATCGGCTTTTCACAGTGGCAGACTTGCAGCTGTTAACTAATCCCATAACGAGTGGTATTTACCCACACATTTTCCAAATTAAATACGGGTATATGCAGGCCTGGCTTAAGATCCTATAACACAGATACTTTACCTGCTAAGAAAAAAAAAATTAAAACCAAATCACCCCAAGGATTATAAACACTGAGGGAGAGTTGAGAATAAAAAAGCCAGAGAGAAGGGAATGGATATGACTTTGTAGAATGACCACTTGGGGCAGAGAGGGGAGGAGATTGCAGGGATGGTTAAGGAATAATGCAAGTGCCTCTGAGAGCATTACTTAGAAGATCTGATCAGTTATCCAAAAGTAATCAGGCTTGCATTTTTAGAACCTGGGTATTAAGAACTGCCATTCTGGCAAACACTGTTTAGAAACACTCTTTCTTTCTTTCTTTCTTTCTTTCTTTCTTTCTTTCTTTCTTTCTTTCTCTCTCTCTCTCTCTCTCTCTCTCTCTCTCTTTCTTTCTCTCTCTCTCTCTTTCTTTCTCTCTCTCTCTCTCTCTCTCTTTCTTTTTCTTTCTTTCTCTCTCACTCTCTTTTCTTTCCTTTTTTTTTGTTAGGGGGTGTTAGAATTTTTTCCCCCCAGAATTACTTACTTCTCCTTGCCTTTCTCTTTAAAATCTTTTTTTCAGATAGTGAAATGACGTTTTTATATCTTTAGCTTAATTTGGATTCAATTCAATACAGTTTTTGAAAACAAGAAATTTATCCTGCACTGGGCTAAAACTTGGATTGCTAGAATGGCTGATTACCACATCTCCCCCTAGCCTGCAAATTTTTTTGAGAATCCCATTAAATTTTATTCAGGAGTCCCTTACCAGCCAAATGTATTGTTTCCATGGATACAATTAATGGGGAAAGCAATTTTATAAGACTGATGTAAAAAACGAGCACTTCATCAGCCCCCCTGCTGGTCACATTTAGAGACTAGAGCTCAGGAAGCCGGCTCTCTGTGGGGTTGGCAGAAGCTCTGTACTGTAAAGGGGGCAAAACAATGAAAGCAGAAGTCAGAAGTGACTTTTTAAGTGTAAGGAATTACCCCTGAAGACTTATTAGGAATTGGAAAATGCCACTAAATTGTGACACCTTTTCACATACTTCCCATTTACAGAATTCATTCTATGACAACCTTAAAAAACAAAAAGCAATCTATTTCTTAAAAATACAGACTTCCCTTCTACTTTAATTGCTGGGACAGGTTTCAGGATATTTTGTATATGACAGATAAACCCAAGAAAGAATGAAAATCTCAGTGAGATGAAGGATGTACTAATTTTTACCACAACATTTAAGTTAGGTAGTTACGACTCAATCAAAATTTCTCTCGACTAGCATTTTTATTTATTTTCTGAAATATATACAAGGTGAAATCCATATCACATCATCTCATTTTCAAAATATTAAAGTGTAGATAAAATAACCACAATGCAATTTCCTAAGCATTGAAGAATGTTTTTACTCTATTGCCCCTAGCCCAAGCCCAGAGCAGAAATTTAGAGAGATTTCCTGAAGAATTCAGGGCCCTATTGTACAATGGTCACATGATATTTTAATGACTATTAAAACAATTTTTTTTGTGACTACTGTAATTTGGGAAAGAAATGAGACTTGAACAATCTTGTGTTCAGTTTAATTACTATGCGGCTTGTGACAATAGCGTTGCCTTTTTCCTATTTTTTGTGTGACTAGAAATATGGGATAAGCTAAACTTTTTAAAAAAATAATAATGTGTGAACAAGTATATTTTAGGGTGAATACATGTAGTTTAATTGCTTACAAGCAAATCCATTTAAGAAACTATTTGTTTATATTTTCGGTACCATAGCTATACTGTTTTTGTTTATGTTTTTGTTTTGAGATTGCTTGAAAGGGGGCTGCTAAAAAGATGTTTTCCCCTGCAGAGGGCACTCTGCCTCTATAAAATAAACCCGACCCAGGCAGCATTTGAGCATAGAGAACAAGTATGTATAATTATTTTTTAAGCTGTGAATGTAAATAATTCTTTTTCTTTTGAATAATGCTATGGGAAAAATTTTCTATATTAGAAAATTATAGATTATGTATAGCTCTATGCATGTGTTTTCCTCTTGCTCTTTTAATATGTTGTCTTGCTGACCAGTTTTTTTTAAAAGATTGAAGGCATTTTTGAATTAGCACTGAGCAAGAGCGATAACAAATAAGGTCCCAAATAGAGGGGGAAAATGATAATCAGGAGAATAAGAGAAATATCAGGCTGGCTTGTAGATTAAAAGTGTATTTATATTAAGAATTTGAGGGCCTACAAATTGCTGTACAAATGCAGAGAAAGTAAAACATACCACCTAATTTTTTTAAAATGCAGAAATTAATTTCAGTTTAAAGAGGATTCTATCTGCAGCTGGAGATATTTAATCTGAAAAGTGTAAGAAAATAGGTATTTCTTAACCTAATATTTCTTTCCTGTTTGATGTATCTCTCTGTCTGAGAGAGGAATGGATTAAATAGAGGCAGCTATTCCAGAGGAGAGTCGGAACCTATGGAGAAGAGGAGCTGAAATACGTGTGTAACTGATGCACAGATAAATACAAGACAACAGAATTCCCAAACAGTTTAATCGCGGGTTTTCTGGACTTTACAGGGGAGGTTCCACTTTCTGCTGACCAGGAGAAAAGTGCTAGAGGTATTGTGAAGGCTTAGTTTAAGGATGTGTGAAAAATGATCAAGTGGCTAATGATCATTTCAATAGATCAGCTTCAATAGGCAAAATAAGCCACCTTCCCGGTATAGAAATTCATAAACACTGAAAAAAAAATTATATGGTTTTTGTTTATTGAAAAATCTAAAAAAGAAACATGTAAAGCGCTCTTTAAAAACACAATAACTAAAATAGGAAAAATGCTCAAAAACTTATGTCTTGGGAATATTACAGGAATCTGCAGCTCATACCGATTTTCACATCGTGAATGCAAGTTTGGAAATACCTTTGAGAATTTCTCTTTCGCTGCTTGCTTTCCTATTTACTTGCCAGCATTTTCTCAGTTCTTTTTCTAAAGCAGTTTGAAAAATGTGATTTCGTGTTAAGATGCTTTTGTGGAGTGCAATTTATTTATTTGCTTCTCACCACATATGTTTTTATTAATGTGCAATTACTATATAGCAAGATAACCCCAGCACAAAATTTATTGTCTCTAAATGAAGAGGAGGGACAGTAAGTGGTTTAATTTTTGAAACTTATATTTTTGGAGCTGGCTCTCAAGTCATGCTGCTTTGTAGTCAGCGATTTATGACGGCTGCGGTTGAGCCAGGTGGAGCAAAAGCCGCAAAATGGCAGGACAATTACTATAAGGGAAGATCATGGAGGAGTCTTGTCAGTTTCCAATGTGAAATTTAATCAGGTTACGTAGAGTGATGTGATCTATCTTGTTAGCCCGTTCTGAACTATTTTGAAAATATAAATTATAATCCTCTCAAAATTAAAACATAGGGAGATTCAGAATTGTAGGTTATCATCCAGATGTTTATTTTGCTGCCACAAATTTTTATATTAGCAAGTTTATTTATATCAAATGGCCCATTCTATATCATATGGATATTGTACATTCACAATCATGGTAGTTAGTTTCCACCAATTTTGAAAGAATTTTATTTTGGCAAGTTTATTATGGTCATATACTGTAGTCTCTTATACTGACATTGTTCTATCCTATCATAGTTGCCAAGGCCAACATTTGATTATTCTTTTCCAGAACTATAGAACAGGAATAATATGTTTACATATGTCAAAGTAGCTCATCTTTGAGGGGTATTTTCTCCCTGTGCTATCATAAACAGTTGAGCATTACTTATGCCCTTAATCTAAACAAATCCTAAAAAGTTATTTGTGTTGTGTCCTTTTGTTTTAAAGGAATACTACTTAAAACTCCTTGAATATTAAAAACTAAATATGATAACAAGATATACAAAGTACTCTTAAGCCTCCCAGATATTTAGAGTTACAATGTCAGATAGATTTGTTATTTTTCACTAAAAATTGAAGACTTTTAATCTGCGAAATTTCTGTGCATTTTGTGTCACCAATACTGATACAACTTAAAAGAATGGTTCTCTTTCTCTCTTCATTCACAAACACGCATGTATATATGTATATGTATATATAAAATACATAGCACCCCTTCCTACAAAAAATATGCGTACTTTCTTCCATGGCTAGTGAGATACACCTAATTAATTATTTGTAAATTAGTACCCTTTCCAAAATATGTTAACTTTTATGGTCTGTTAAGTGCATCATGCGCACTACAAAATCCAAACAGTTGAATTTGCCTTGTTCCTCCTAACACCGTGGGAACAGTACTTACAGAGAAAAGGGTAGGTGGCTTTTACATGGCTTGAAAATTTTAAATATTATTCCAACTCGTACATGTACACTATTAAGTGATCTTAACATCTTGATTTTTTTTTAAAGGACTGTCTTAGAATTTTTAAATATACATTGAAGTTATGAAAAAGTATACCACATATTTTTTTTCCTGTCATCTCAAGAAAACTCAATTTAACTTTCGCATTCGATTTAAAAAGTAGAAGCATTCAGTGCTGTGATTACTCCTCAGTCTTGAGTCTGTAATTGTACTGCGTTTTCTCGCCACCTTCCACAGCGAGTGCAAAAAACCCACAGTGGGAACCCTGATTTTTCAGCCATTCTGTATCTTTGTTGCTCTTAGACTCTTAATTCCGCTTGAGTTTATAATATTTGCATTTGCTCTTGTTACACCAAAAGAAATTCTTTGGAATGCATATTCACTTTCTCCCCATTCCTTTCATTTGCAGATGAAAAGCAAATGCAGATTTTTAAAAAATAAATAAATACGATGTGGTTAGGACCATTCATCACACTCCCTGTCTGCTGGGTCTTTGTTTCTGTTTCATGCTGTGTGCATTACATTACATTTCTGAACCTGTTGTGAGTTTTTTTCCCCAGCATTTTTCTTTTGTAGTTTATTAAAATAAAAATATTTTCAGTCAGCAGAAATCCCATTGGTTCTTTCAGAAATCTTGCCCCACAGGCCTTTGCAGGACAAGAACAGATTGTCTGGAGCCTAATTCTGAGCATTGTTTTTTATGAGGAAATCAAAAGTATAATTGTTAAAACCCAGTGTGTCCTTTTATGTCTGAAAAGGAGAATTAAATTGCTGGTGGCAATGCAACAGGGGATAGAGAGAGAATGGATGTGAGGCAGGCCCTCTGGAATTGGGGTTTGCTGTTGAAAGTAAAGAGAGAATACACTTCAGAGTGTACCCAAGCGAGTGTGCATTTGGCAAGTAGACCATGGGTCCCAGCGAGTACAATGCAACGAGAATTGAAAAGGAATAAATACAATAAAATGGTCTCTTGGCCACTCAGTTTGTTGCTGTCAAATTCTTTCTTAAAATTCTCAATTTGCAAATGGTGGAGTAAACATTTTCATTTAAACTTAGACAGTAAACTACCAAATACCTACCAACTGGCTCTTTCTGTGATAAAAGTCTTTATATCCCTGAGGGCTTTTTATTTAATGTGATTTCTCAGCATTATTCATAACAAGACTGTTCTAGCTCTTTGACCTGTGCTTTCATATATAATTCTGAGGAGAAATAGGTTGAATTTTTTATTTCATTTGAGCTAATTTCACTTTCTGGATCTGATTACTAAGTGATGTATCTTGATTTGGGACTTGTTCTAGATTCTTGAATTTTGTGAAGTTCTAAGACCATCCCCAGAGGTCTGTCTTTCGTTGGAATATTCAGACAATTTTGAATTTTGCCAAATGACATATGCCACATCTGCATATTTTAAGGTACACATGTAAGACAAAAGATTCCTTGAAAACACCTTGTATTCTAAGTTTAATTGAGATGCAACAAAATAGATTAAAAAAAAAAAAGAGTGTTGTGAATCCTGGCAAAATCTTAGTGGTGTGCTGTGGTGGACAAATGGTTAAAATATACACTCATTGGAGTATGAAGGCAGTTCTTCTTGGCTGTCAGATAGTTTGACCAGTGTCAGGCTATCCTGCCTGACGCGTGCAGCATACCTTCATTGCATCATAAATAAAACAGACAAATTACTTTTTTTTTCTTCCTAGGATGGAATATGTACCATGAGAGGGGAGGGAAAGGGATTAAGCAGGGAGGGGTGATTTGGAGGGTCAGTAGGGGGAGTGAAGAATTAGAAGGGAAGGGGAAAAAGAGAGATCCTTTCAGCCCCTCTATGAATCTCGGAATGGCAGCAGAGAACAATGAGAAAACCAGGCAATTACCTAGAATCCTGTTCCCTTATCCAGACGTAGAAAATATATTCTTGCACCAGCTTTCCTTCCATCCCCCACTCCCCTCTGCCTCCTCCCCTTCCCTGTCTATCTAATTCATTTCTTTAGTGGAAGGCCCAGCAGATGTAACAAAGGGAGAAGGGTTTCTGATGATGGGCCACTCAGGACTTGAGGGCCCAGCCTTGCAGGTCTGCTGTGGGAAACATTGTTTTTATATTCTGTGCCCTTACAGACTTTGGTAACCTCTGAAGCTGCAGCAGTGAAAAATGAGCAGAAAAGTATTTTACAGCCTGAACTCTTTTCCTGATTCCCTGAAAATCAAGTGATCAGGATGCTAAATCACTGGGCCCCAAAGCACCAAGCCAACTATATCCCTTCTGCCTTTGGAAATTCCATCCTAAGGCGTGCTAGGAATTCTGGGCTCTGAAACCATTTTACCGGAAACCTTCCTAAATTCCACTGAGGAATTTTGCTTTATTTCTTATAATTGTTGCAGTCCTGCAAGAGGCTCCCTCCCTACTCAATTTTTTTGCTTCAGTTAGGCACCAGTGAATGGAGATGCTAATAACACTGGAGATTTGACAGGTTCTGCTAGAGTGACTGGAAAGTGTGCCCTTTCTTCACTCCTGTGCTTTCTGGCCACCTGACCAAAGCACTGAAGACATGTATGGAAGGATGAGCTGTAAATGACTACTTCCTCTGAGGCCTTTATAGTTGGAATGTGTGAGTCCCTTTATATGCTGTACAGAAGCTTTTGGTTAACCAGTCTATTGAAAAGTGACATTTAAGTGAGAATGCGTGTCTGAACCCCCATCGTTTACATTCCGAGATGGCAAGAGTGGACCTATATATGATTTTCTGTGTCCTCTATCCACCTTCTCCCACAATCGTCAAGACTTTGCATTGTTTTGAATGGTGATGGTTTATAATGCACCATCCCCACATCTTGTCATGACCAGTAGTTCATAAAGCAAGACAGCTGCCTGGGGTTAGGGTGTGGTCAGCAGCTGGTTACAAAAATTGCTCTCTACTCTTTACAGTGGCTGTGCAACCAGTATAAAAAGTGGAATACCCAGGCTTTCCCATGGCAACACTTACTCAAGATAGAGCCTGAAAGAGACTGAAGAATATTCTTGGAAAAACAATTAGCAAAATCTCAGAGGCCAGTAGATTCCCAAGACCACCTCTGTACATTAGCCAAAGAACAGTTGTTGGTATTCACTGGCTTATTTAACCCTTTAAATAAAATAGATTTACTAGAAATGCCATTGTTTCCAGGGGAGTAGTGGTGTTTTGTTTCAAAGTAGTTGCAAAGTGTTTTGGCATCTCTTATGCCTTAATGTGTGATTTACATCTTATACTATGTAGTTTTCACTGTATTTATTTTTACAACTTGGTCGTGAGTTAGGAAGGGCTGGAATCCTGGTTTAGACTTCTCTACATCATCTCATATATTTGCAGTTGGAGTTTGGTGCAGTTTTGACTCTTGCCTGGTGCAATGTCAGGGAAATCAATGACTGTTAGGTTAAGATTCAATTTCCTTAAGGGACAAAAATTTACAAGTAGTCTGGTGAGGTTTAATAAAATAAAAGCGTATCATATCACTTGGTAAACAGATGCCTAGAAAAGTTATAATTACTCTAGTATGTACTCATAAATATTTGTTGATTGAAGCTCCAGTTAAGTAAAGATAAGCCTAGACTAAGCAGCTACTTTCTCAAGAGTGTTATATTGTTTAGGACAAACCCCTAAAAATAAAGGTACTTCTGGGGAAATACTAGAAAATATGTTGGAAGATGACAGTGTTCAACTTAAAAAAAAGTCACCTGGAACAGCTTTATATTGCCAGATATAGCTTTTTCCCTTTCTCCTTAGAAGTCACATCTGAATTTAACATAAGTTCCAAAACTCAGTGCTGAGACGAACCATAAAATAATCTGATTAATGAGTCCTTTGTGCAATTTGTAAGCTTATATAGCAGATTTATCATTTAAAAAAACCTTCGATATTCTTTACTGGTGTTTTTTTCTGATATTTAGACCAACTTAATTGGACCCCTTTGAATGCTTTAGTGTCATCTATTCCAAGATTTATCTACTACTGTCTATTACAGATCATCCTTCCTTAGGTGGGATTACCTAATATCTCTAAATTTAATTTCTATAAACTTTGTTTTAACAAAACTTCACTACAGTTGAGGCTTTTAATTGTCAAGATAATTGCTTTCAACCTTACTGATTTTTTAATTCCATGATCCAATTCACTCATCATATTATAATCACCTTTACTCCCCATGTTGACAATGGGGGCGGTTGTGCATGTTGTATAATACATGCTGTTAGAGCCCACAGAGCTTATGAGAGGGGCTTTTACTTAAAAATCTCAGATATATATAAAAATGTATAAAATCTTGAGAAATTCCACAAGCCTGACAGAATAAGGCAGAATAACCTTTTTTTGAGTGTTTGCTGTCCTGAAATTTGCTAAGGATTGAAGATTCCCTACAGGGATTCCAGCCCACCCAAGACAGTTCAAGTCCTTAATTATGTGAACTTATTAAATAACTATAAAACACTTATTTGAGTGAATAAATAAAAATATTATCTAAAGCTATAACCCCATGTTTTTAATGGGGTTAATGTGGGATTATAGCAGTGTTGTTTTTTAAAAGGTATTTGACAAATCAAAGTTTTATATGAAAGTATGGCTTTAACTTTGGGAGAAGCACAGAAGCAGAAGGAAAGGGTTAAAGATCATGCATTATTTAAATATACATTAACTCTTTTTAAAATGCTCCTTGGATGTTGAAATTTGTTTTTTAAATGTTGGAAAATGACAAGTAATTCTGGAGGGACATCAAAGGACAGAGGATGCTATATCATATTAAGATCACAGTTTGGTGAATCTGTACAGGGCTTTTTCTTAATCTAATGTAAAGGTTTGTAAGAACCTGTCATCTCGCTCCTGCTTGTTGGCTGCATTTTACATAATGCCCTTCAGCGTCATTGATACCAACCCTGGCATTATTATTGCTATTTACAGTTGTGTGCTAGTAATGTTAAACCTGAATGGGATTAATAAAATAAATAAGATGATAAGGATTTTAATGCTATTAACCATCAGTAATACTTCTTGACAGCACAAGAAAAGGAATAGTATGCCATTAGCCAGCCTAGATAGACTCAACAGTCTGTAAACACAAAGATTCCTAGTAATTTATGTTGCTAAACCTTACTTTCTCAAGTGGCTTTTCTCCTACTTCCATATTCTTTTCTTCCTTTGCTTTTTCCCTTTTCTTACTCCCCTCCTTCTCTCCCTCCCTCCCTCTCCCTTTTCCTCTCTTTGTCATTTCTCTGTGCATTCTTCATGATCTCTCATTTTTACTGTTTTGTGGTTATTCTGCTGTTATTGTCTGGAAATTGACCATTGCCTAGCAATCTTGTGTGCGACTTCTGCCAATAAACCTGCTGGCTTAGCTTGCTTTCCTCCCAGCTCTCTTCGCCTTCCTTAGCTAGTGCTTTCCTCACTCCCACTGTCTTCCAGCTTCCACCTCAACACTCTTCATCCTCCTGCAGATGCTTCCTGGGGTTCTTTTTGAAATGGATGCTAGCCTTTTGTTCCAGTCCCACTCTGAGCGCTGGGGTCAGGCAGCTAGCAGCCTCCCTGGGGCAGTGCTATGATGAGTTTTGGCATGGCCAGGCTGTTTAACAACTCCATCGCAGAGTACCAGCTTCCTTAAAGATTGAAAGGAGCTATGATGAGCTTTTTCCAAAGGCTCTGCTCAAGTTTTGAAATGCCAAAGATTCCCGTGGATCTCTAAATTATGTGGTAATTTTTTGAACCACGCCTTCCCAATAAAAATGAGATTTCTTTTCCAAGAAACATAGCTACTCTGTGATCTTATTAGTTAAGCACTCAGATTTTCCTGGAATCCATGTTGTTTGGATTTAGTAATTTTTTATTTAAAAATGTTCAAGTCTTGTCAACCTTTTTATTGCTGATTGCCAATTATGTCTCATCTTTGCCATCATTCACATGCCTTTTTCTTTTTAAAGTCGTAATTGTCATAAATGACTCCCTCAAATAATTTTTAAAAACCCTAGTCATTTTAGAAACACTTAAAATTCATCCTAATTGAGTGCAGTTTTTTAATGGGTAGAACTAGTTATTTCAGCTCAAATTATTTATCTAGTTCTACATATATGTAAAATATTGTTTAAATTAAAATACATTTTATTTTCTTTTATAGTATTGAAAATTTACCTTTCAAAATTATTTTGTCTTTTTATATCCATATCTGTGTTGTAATGTGGCAGCTAAAGAGGCAAATAGCCATCTTTAATCAGGACTACTTAAATAGTTGCACAAGGAAATACTGCCTGGGGACCTTTTGATGTTAGTCATGAGTGAGAAAACATTTAAACTTAGGTTACATGACTGTGTACACAAAACATAAGCACATCACATAGCACCTCTTTGCATATCAGATGTCCCTTTCAGCTGTACTCCATTGTGATGACCCTCCAGCTTTTCTGGAACCAAATGGGAGAGAAGTGAGTGAGTGAGTGAGTGAGTGAGTGAGTGAGTGAGTGAGTGAGTGTGTGTGTGTGTGTGTGTGTGTGTGTGTGTGTGTGTGTTCGTTCCTGCTGAAAGTGATGAGTGTTCTCAGGAAGGATAACTTGAGCTGAGTTAACAGCTCTGTACCTTTCTTCTTATCCATTCTGGTACTCATTAAGTTAATACACTGTTGCCTGCACGGGCACCTTCTTTGATGGTGAGTACAGTTAAATGCCTATTTAGATAAGTCACGGACTAACCAATGCAAGAAGGTACATGAAGTGTAGCAGGGAGGCGGGGAAGGAGAGAGGGAGGGAGGGAAGGGGAAATGGGGGGGAGTGGGGAGTTAGAGGGGAGAGAGGAAGAGAGAGAGAGAGAGAGAAGTGTTGCTATATATTTTTAAACTTAAAATGCTTCTTAACAATCCTTTGCAGCTGGCAGAAAGCTAAGGTTTCTCACACTATGAAAGGAAGTCAGACCATAAATAAGCCAGTCGAGCACACCTGGAACGAATAAAATGCCTTTCTAGACTTTACACTGTGCTTAGAATGGATGCCAGCCTGGTGAGTGCATTCAAACGGCATGGAAGAATGTGTAAATGCCACATTAGTCTAAAACTAGGGAAATGTTTCCATTTTTAATCTCCAACTTTTAAAGTAATGGCTTATTGGAGAAAATATAGAAAGGCATTTTTCAAAGTTTAATATCTTGCTGTTCTGTTTGGGGCAATGGACCTCTTTCAAAAAGTAGTGACAGAATAAGACAAAGATATTGTACTTTCAGAGCCAGATAGAGACTGAGAAATTGTCACAGTTTTCAGACTTATGGATCTAATTCAAAGAGCAAAGATGAGCAATACATTCCTCATCTGATATGCATAAAGGACCTAATGTGATCCAGTGACTATTAGCTCTTTTTACCTTGGTCCCTTTCAGAATGTCACACAATTTTTTTTTTTTTTTAATCTCTGTACTGGTCAGACATGCACTGATGCAGTTCTTGGGTTAGAAATTATAGATGCTTCTGTTTAGTCATTTGGTTGTCAATATTGTCCATGGATTCCATTCTATCTGGATTAGGCCTTTTGCAAATTTTAAGGTAGGGTACTAACCTCTCCATAAGCTGGGCACAGCTGCACAAGTCAGCAAACTCATGATGCATGACTTTTGTCTGAGAAGCATGCATTCACACCCTCCCTCATCTGCACCATAGGGTTCATGTCTAGGCCACGGGGATGGCATCAGTTGCCAGGTCCAGGCATGACTGACTGTAGGGTAGACACTTCCTAGGTTAAAAAAAAAAAAAGTTGGTCTTGTACAACCCATTTCTTCTTCTGATAACTTTGGCCTCAGATTCTAAAGTACAGATGGGAAAAAAGCTTTCTTTATATTTGGTCTATATCAACTTTTATAGATTGATGCCAGTGGCAAATTGATTGTTTAATACATTTTAAAACATTTACGGGTATAGCAGGAAAGTAAAAACAAGTATGTCTGGGTCTTGCTGCCTAGTAGTCACATTCTTCTCTTTTTCCCATTGTTTATCTCCTATTGCTACCCCATTTAATGTCAGACAATTGTTCATGTCTCTATGGCCGATCTACTTTGTTAGAACCCCCTAGTACAGGGGGAAACAGTAAACAGAGCAGTACTTCTGAGAGCCAGCAGAGGGGTTCCCTTGTAGAATGTAGTAATGGTCTTTACCCAGGTAGCCTCTTCCCAAACATAGGCTCTGCTACCAGCAGGGAAGCCAGAAAGGAATGGGAAGAAATGAATAATTATTAAGCTCCTGTTATTTGTCAAGAATTGCCAGAACCAGGTGGCACTCAGTTTTTCTTAAGTCATTGTGATTGTATGAGGGGTTTTCCTTGATGGTTTTCAGACTTTTTCAGGGAATCTATATCTCTTTCTGAACTTCATGTACTAACACTTCTAATGATTATTTTGTGCCAGACACTTTGTTAGAATATCACTTTATATTATACAATTTAATATATGTAAGTGGAAGAAAGTCTGAACATTTGACTTTTTTTTATACCAACTTTGTAAGTCCTTCTAAAAAGAAAAATAGGGAGAAAATAAAAGATGAAAAAAGCTTATTATCAGTTGATTTATCCTGTGGAAAATTAATTGTATGTTTTGATTTTCTATTTATTCATTCGTTTTTTAAATTCAGTAATTATATGGGTAACTCCTTTATGCAAGGCATTGTT
Source organism: Pteropus vampyrus (assembly GCF_000151845.1). NCBI lineage: Eukaryota > Metazoa > Chordata > Mammalia > Chiroptera > Pteropodidae > Pteropus > Pteropus vampyrus. Next base: position 717,060 of record NW_011889264.1, read on the forward strand.
CATGGTGCCATGGAGGAATGAAGAACTAAAAGTCATGGTCCTTATCCTCAGAAAATGTATACTTAAATCTGCCCTCTTTGCATATCAGATGTCCCTTTCAGCTGTACTCCATTGTGATGACCCTCCAGCTTTTCTGGAACCAAATGGGAGAGAAGTGAGTGAGTGAGTGAGTGAGTGAGTGAGTGAGTGAGTGAGTGTGTGTGTGTGTGTGTGTGTGTGTGTGTGTGTGTTCGTTCCTGCTGAAAGTGATGAGTGTTCTCAGGAAGGATAACTTGAGCTGAGTTAACAGCTCTGTACCTTTCTTCTTATCCATTCTGGTACTCATTAAGTTAATACACTGTTGCCTGCACGGGCACCTTCTTTGATGGTGAGTACAGTTAAATGCCTATTTAGATAAGTCACGGACTAACCAATGCAAGAAGGTACATGAAGTGTAGCAGGGAGGCGGGGAAGGAGAGAGGGAGGGAGGGAAGGGGAAATGGGGGGGAGTGGGGAGTTAGAGGGGAGAGAGGAAGAGAGAGAGAGAGAGAGAAGTGTTGCTATATATTTTTAAACTTAAAATGCTTCTTAACAATCCTTTGCAGCTGGCAGAAAGCTAAGGTTTCTCACACTATGAAAGGAAGTCAGACCATAAATAAGCCAGTCGAGCACACCTGGAACGAATAAAATGCCTTTCTAGACTTTACACTGTGCTTAGAATGGATGCCAGCCTGGTGAGTGCATTCAAACGGCATGGAAGAATGTGTAAATGCCACATTAGTCTAAAACTAGGGAAATGTTTCCATTTTTAATCTCCAACTTTTAAAGTAATGGCTTATTGGAGAAAATATAGAAAGGCATTTTTCAAAGTTTAATATCTTGCTGTTCTGTTTGGGGCAATGGACCTCTTTCAAAAAGTAGTGACAGAATAAGACAAAGATATTGTACTTTCAGAGCCAGATAGAGACTGAGAAATTGTCACAGTTTTCAGACTTATGGATCTAATTCAAAGAGCAAAGATGAGCAATACATTCCTCATCTGATATGCATAAAGGACCTAATGTGATCCAGTGACTATTAGCTCTTTTTACCTTGGTCCCTTTCAGAATGTCACACAATTTTTTTTTTTTTTTAATCTCTGTACTGGTCAGACATGCACTGATGCAGTTCTTGGGTTAGAAATTATAGATGCTTCTGTTTAGTCATTTGGTTGTCAATATTGTCCATGGATTCCATTCTATCTGGATTAGGCCTTTTGCAAATTTTAAGGTAGGGTACTAACCTCTCCATAAGCTGGGCACAGCTGCACAAGTCAGCAAACTCATGATGCATGACTTTTGTCTGAGAAGCATGCATTCACACCCTCCCTCATCTGCACCATAGGGTTCATGTCTAGGCCACGGGGATGGCATCAGTTGCCAGGTCCAGGCATGACTGACTGTAGGGTAGATACTTCCTAGGTTAAAAAAAAAAAAAAGTTGGTCTTGTACAACCCATTTCTTCTTCTGATAACTTTGGCCTCAGATTCTAAAGTACAGATGGGAAAAAAGCTTTCTTTATATTTGGTCTATATCAACTTTTATAGATTGATGCCAGTGGCAAATTGATTGTTTAATACATTTTAAAACATTTACGGGTATAGCAGGAAAGTAAAAACAAGTATGTCTGGGTCTTGCTGCCTAGTAGTCACATTCTTCTCTTTTTCCCATTGTTTATCTCCTATTGCTACCCCATTTAATGTCAGACAATTGTTCATGTCTCTATGGCCGATCTACTTTGTTAGAACCCCCTAGCACAGGGGGAAACAGTAAACAGAGCAGTACTTCTGAGAGCCAGCAGAGGGGTTCCCTTGTAGAATGTAGTAATGGTCTTTACCCAGGTAGCCTCTTCCCAAACATAGGCTCTGCTACCAGCAGGGAAGCCAGAAAGGAATGGGAAGAAATGAATAATTATTAAGCTCCTGTTATTTGTCAAGAATTGCCAGAACCAGGTGGCACTCAGTTTTTCTTAAGTCATTGTGATTGTATGAGGGGTTTTCCTTGATGGTTTTCAGACTTTTTCAGGGAATCTATATCTCTTTCTGAACTTCATGTACTAACACTTCTAATGATTATTTTGTGCCAGACACTTTGTTAGAATATCACTTTATATTATACAATTTAATATATGTAAGTGGAAGAAAGTCTGAACATTTGACTTTTTTTTTATACCAACTTTGTAAGTCCTTCTAAAAAGAAAAATAGGGAGAAAATAAAAGACGAAAAAAGCTTATTATCAGTTGATTTATTCTGTGGAAAATTAATTGTATGTTTTGATTTTCTATTTATTCATTCGTTTTTTTAAATTCAGTAATTATATGGGTAACTCCTTTATGCAAGGCATTGTTCATGGTGCCATGGAGGAATGAAGAACTAAAAGTCATGGTCCTTATCCTCAGAAAATGTATACTTAAATTTGCATCACTTTACAGGGGTTTTTTGTAATTTTCATATATGTCAACAACTGAATTTTCTGAGTCGTTTTGGTTTTTTTTTGACAGAGGAGTCAAGGAACGAAAACATATGCCTCCTTTTCTCAGAGTAATAACTCCTGGTAATCTTAAGTAAGAACCAAAGAATCTTTTTACCTTGAATTTTTAAGAAAATATTTGTTCCATTAATTTAAAAAAGAAATTTATGTATTGAATATGCTTAGTGTGATTCTAAATGAATAATATCCTAGCTGAAAGACTGGAAACTTAAGTTGATAGTTTATTTCAGTAATAATGGAAGCCCAGGGTCTATTTTAATACCAGTTTGTTTGTAGACCAAATGCTGAGAATACTTGCCTTCTGATAAAGATGGAATTCACTGTTCATAAAGTTACTACGTATCCAAAAGAAGAGTAGTATTTTTACAGTAGTGTGCTGCTAATATTTAAAGTGTTGCTTTTCTGATACTATTGCTTAAAATTTCCAGTGGTGTAAATTAGACCCTCTGATCCTTGTCTCAGCAGTAAGCAATAATTGAGGATATTTGATTGTTTTTATTCACATGAGAGAATGTACCACATAATTCAAAAGCAGCAAATCTATGCTTCGGTTTATTTATATTGCATTTTTTAGTTTCAACATTTTGAGATGGGAAGGAATGGTTAAATAATATTTTCTTAAGTGACCAATAACAGAAATAGAAATGTAATAAATAAATGGGGATAATCTACATTAATATGCATTTATTGCATGTGAGTTCCGTTCATGTTCTCTTTCAGTATTTTCAACTCCTTCATAAGACTCTTGGTTGATTTTGGAAGCATGTGTCATCTTTCTCATTTAATAATCTATTTTTTTAATATCAAAGCATTTTTATTTGATATTTAAATGATTTTTATTTTTCAGTTACCATTCACATTCATTATTATTTTATGTATATCAAAACATTTTCAGTCTATTATCTTTTAGATCTTTTTTTGGTTTAGAGGGACTGAATATGAGAATAAAGGGGGCAATATTATTAGTTTGTTGGGAATGCCACATAACACATGTGGGTATCATATGTCATGGTGTTACATATAAATTTCTTTACCGGGTTTATAATTTTACTATCAGAATTCACCTGAGTCTGATGCTCTGTAGGTAAATCTTAATTGAAGAGAGGTTTGCAAAACCAAACCTTAAAGAAAACACCAGAATGTTTTTAATTTTCTTAAGCACAGTTTTTATGATTGTATTCCCTCTAACATGGCATTATGATTTTTAACACTAAATTTGACAGGCACTAAAGCTAATGATTACTAACTATATGAAAAAAATGTATAAAGAGAGCTGGCATCTAAATATTTTGCTTTCGTATTCATGGAATATTTGTTAACAAAGTTTCATAAGGATTTTAAAATCATTACATATCACAGTTATACCTCTAATAAACTAATTATATATGTTGTTTCTACTCTGTAATTAGGTATAATTACACTAATTGCATAAACAGATGATAATCAACCTGAAATTACTTTATAAAATAAGAACATTTACACAACAATAATGTCATTAAAAAACATAAGGCCCCAAGAATGAGACAAAGCAAGCACCACCAGGAAATTCAGTTAGGGATTAAATGTCTAGCACTGTAGGTATAATAGGGACGCTGTCACCTTCCCATTACCCTAATGCACTCCCTTCCTCTTAGATATAGTATGTTTAAATCCTGAGCTGTGAATTTCTAGGCCTTTGTGCCTTTGTCTCACCACCTTAACATTTTTAATGTAGTTTTTGTTGTGTAAATCTATATAAGTGCCATCACCCGTCAGCGGTGACATTTGATGGCATGAGGCCGACCCAGTCTGCATGTATTAGGGCTTTTTGTGTTTGTGCAGTGGAACCTACTTAAACAAATTCCAGTTGAAGGAATAAACCTGTAAAAGGAATACATTTTCCCTGTTCTGAAACAATAGCTCAGTGTTGAATGGATGCCCATGAAAAGAATAAATCACATAGAAGGATAAAGTTCTTTTCCTCCAAAAGGCAAGAGGAAAGTAATGATGATTTTGACCTATTGAGGAAATAAATCTCTTGATTTATCAATTTAATGTGGAGACCAATCTAGAACACATGCCAGGAAGCCTCATTGGAATTATTGCTGAATTTTGGATTCTCCAAAAAGAATTTCAAGAAACGAAAACATCAAGAACTCTCAACATTTTCACAAAAAACACTGAAGACCAGACGGGGCAGGGAAACTCTTGACATTCTTTACATAACTCTTTAATATTTAGTAATTTTATCAGTACCAGACACCAGTAAACCAAATACCTGGAGTGCTGTGGTTAGAGGTAAAATCAGCCTCCATTAAAATATAGTATTTATCCTGCAACTGGCCTTTTGTGTTGTCTGTGAACAATAGTTTAGGAACTCTAGATGTATTATTAGATATAACTTGGGTAGAATTTGCTGTGAATTTGCAATGAATTTTGGGCTTTAGAAATGTATAGATCCTTGAGTCTTTAGTTCCTAATACTGGGGGGATCTATGCCATATAAAAGTTTAGTGCCCATTATCACCTTAATTTGTAGTAGAGCAATTGGTGTATAGTTAAGAGCATTTAGGACATGAGATGCCAATTCAAGTTTAACTTGAGAACTTGAAGACGCCAATTTGTATTCTGGTTTCTCTGTCAATTAAAATATGTCAACAAAATAATGTAATTTTCACAACCACCAGCTGCTGATATAAAGTAGACACCCAGATGCTTAATAAATACTTCCTGAACAAATACGGGAATATAAGGAAAAAAAGAAGAATATAATATTGAGTAGGTTTCTCCAAAAGATAAAATGCAAGCTGTGTTTTGCTTGAAAGCTTAGTAATGTTAAATTTTTAATTTAATTTTTAAGACTTTATTTTCTCTGATTATAAACTGTTTACTATAAAAATTTTAGAAACCAAAGATAGGCACAAAAGTAGATATAGAAAGGCTTTGAGATGTGTGCTGCCTTATTGCTCTCCAGAAAGCTTCCACTCCTATAGTATAGAGTATAAGAATGCTATTACCCCACATTTTACCAGTATTGGGTGTTTTAATTTTTAAAATTTCTGTTAATTTTATGCACATAGTTGTATTTTATGCATCACCTTCAGTTCTAGAAAACTTAATTTGATTTGTTTCTATTAGATTATTTTGGGAATAGTTGATGTGTTGCTAAATTTTATCTGAATCCCTATTCTATGCTGAGAAAATTCTGCAATGCTTTGAGTCTTAGTGGCAGCCTGCCACCCACCATAAACACAGAAGGGTTTCAGATCTTCCTTATTATAAGAATATAGGCATGCATAACAGGTTCTACCCATAGGATGCTCCTGGTTCAGAGATAACCATGAGAAATGCTTCTTTGTGACAATTTTAAAAGGAGTGAGTTACTGGGGAGTGGTGGCATCTGCATTATCCATTGTTTACTGATGTTCCCCCAGTGTCTGTAGTAGGGCTCAGCAGGAACATCAATGATGTCCTCACTAGACCTCACTGCTGAGATTCTAGGTATTACCTGGAGCTTCATAGCTCAGAACCAGCATCTTTAGGTTCCATGACAATTCTGTGAGCTTGACAGTATTTTTTTTAAATAAACATTTTATTAAAAATTTTTGCTTAAATAAGCCAACATAGGTTTCCATAACTTGCAATACAGGATATTAATTGATAAATAAAAGGATGCAAGGACTGGTTACTTCTAATGTATTCATATATTTGTTGCTAGACAGTTTAAAGAAAAAGAACAAAAAACTCAAAGTTCTAAGTTCTTGATTTGAGAAAGGGACTTTCTATTACAAACCTAAAGAACGCCTTGTCTCTTGTAGCCATGGAGCTGAGAAAATTCAAAGTAAAGGATGATTGACCCCTGAGGTTATTGAATCACCAAGTCAATTGAACTCACTGCCTGGTGTAAAAGTATATTGATGGTAAAAGAGTGAAATCTCAGAACTGGGCTGAGGTTATAAGGAAGGATTTGAATGACTTGGACTGTAATGAACTACCAACCCCATGAGCCTTCTTGTCCTGTCTTGCTTGAAAACCTTGGAATGACCTCCTTGCAAAGGGAATCCAATTCTCCTTATGGCCTGTTCTCAACATCATAGACTATCTCCATGCCTATACCTAAAGACAGATCCCAGCATGCCCTAGAATACCAAATACAGAGTCAAAACTGCAAGAGTTTGGTAGTTTTTATTTGCAAAAATCTGATGTGTATAAATGGGTTCTGGAGGTACAAGAACAAGGACTAAGGAGTATAATTTTAAATTTGGCTGAATTAATAGTTGTGAATATACTAACTGTAGATTCTGGATTCAGTGTAGTAGTTTAAGCGAGAGTCCTTCATATCACATTAGGCATTTAACTGCTCAGGAAGTTAGAAATGTTAGAGTGCCTAACTCTAACCATGTCCTTTAAGAGAGGGGTCCCCATAAACCCAGGCTGGCCTGTTAGGAACCAGTCTGCACAGCAGGAGGTGAGTGGCAGGCAAGTGAACGAGTCTTCATCTGTGTTTGCAGCTGCTCCCCAGCACTAGCATCACCGCCTCAGCTCCACCTCAGATCATCAGGCATTAGATTCTCGTAGGAGCACTGGTCTCTGGTGCCAAAAAGGTCAGGGACTGCTACTAAGAAGATTCAGAAGATACTCTCTTCAGGCACTTAGATGTACATTAATGAGAGTATTCCAAGTCTTGGAAAAGTGCTGAAGTGGCCGTTCTCTTTAAGGCAAGAATGCTGGTGGGAGGGTTCCATGAGTTTAGTGAGGTTACATGGATCTCAGGGTGACAGAGGCTAAGTAGCAGCTCAAAACCACAGAGACAATGTAGGCATGGTTATCATAATATGCATCAGAGCTGGTATGATACTAGTTTGATCAGCTACAGTGTTTGGTGGTAACTAGGATTAAAAGAGATAGGTAGCCTGATTAGGTTCTCCTTAATGTAAATAACAGAAAAACTGCTTACTTGAAACTAAGGCCTAGCTTGAACATCTATAATAGTCATGATCTCTTAAAAAAGTCCCAAATCTATATTTACAGTTTCAGAATTCTTTAAATGAAGGGGTGGCTAGATACCCTTGAGAGGGAGAAACCTACAATAACATCTCAATAAGTGTACGTAAATCTCATCTTTTTCAAAGGGACATAAGCCATTCACCAGGAAAACTGGGCACTTGCAGGAAAAAGAAATACTTAGATCATTTAGAAAGTATTAGATATTAGCTCTAAGCTAACACTAAGTCCTGGAGACTCAGAACACAATGTGGTTCTTCTGTTAGAATATGGTATGTATGGAATTCAGATGATAAAGATTTGATCTAACTCTGTCTCATCATAGGCCCAATGGGACCCTGAGTGCATCTCTCATTTTTTTAATTTATGAATTTATTGTTGGAATATATAGCATTAGCAATAGAAAAATCCCATAATGGCTTCAGATATATTAGGAAGGACAAAGTGGAAACCAGTGGAATTCATCTTACTACCAAGAGAGTAAATGAAAACAATACCATAAACTTCAGAGATATGTCTCACCATAAACCATTCAAAAAGCAGGGATATTGTGTTTTATCACTTCCTCATATACTTTCTAGTGTAGATAGGTCTTGGAGAATGCTGGTGCATTATCATCATCACAGCTTAATAGGTAATAGCTTCGGTTAAATCAAGTGTTCCAGTTGTGGTATCTTTACTGAAGCAAATGAACATGGCTTTAATCACTGATTTGCAAACCTTTTTTTTTTTCTATTTCAAGATATCTAGAACACCAATAACATTTTTCTTATACTTGGCATGAATAGCAATATACTTTTGACACTTTGCCCCAGAGTTATGTAAACCCCCTGATCCTGAGCTATAATTTAATCTCTAGAGAAATTGATCATCTCATTATCCTGAAGGATATCAAGCTAGGCCATGAAATTAATGATTTCATTCTGATATGGTCTGGAGAACATGAAGTAGCAGACACTCTAAATACATGCATACCAGAAAATGGGAGTACTATCCATGAAAATACAAGGCCTGAGTTGGTTAGTGAAGTCTGTAAGAGGGTCCCATGGTTTGGGAAATTTCAGGATATCTGCTGAAGTTTTAATTTTCTACCATTTAGAAAGAGACACTGAAATTAATGTGTCTGTTTTGAAGGAGATATATACCATATTTGTCTGTGCTGCTTGGAGCCACTTACTATGTGTAGCAGATGCTCTCAAGGCCTCACACATATCCCCTCAACTGTACCCTCAACACCACTTTAAGAAAATGTACAACTGCCAGCACTTGCATTTTTTTTTCCTGAGGGATTTCTCTGATTGCCAGAGCATACTTTCTTGCCCATTACTCACAGTGTCTTGACAAACTGGGATGCTATATGAAGATTGTATTGTCTCACTAAGAAAAGCATAGCAAATGCCCCTGGGGTTTGGGACTAAAGCGATGTTCTCTTAGTCAAGTAACTTGTCTCTTGAGAAATAGCTCTTATCTTGCTTTAGAGACTAAATGTTTAGCCATGGCATACCAGATGACTGTTCAATCTGAGCTGTCCATGACGTGTGTTATGATTCACCTAGGCATATATTTGGGTGTGCTAAACTGTAATACATTTTCAAGTGGAGGTAGTATATAGGGAATCTAACTCAAGTATGTTTTTTTCATTTCATATTTATGGTCTCAAGGGGGAAGTTCCTATGACCAATTTATTGAGGAGAAAAGAAAAATTGAGGCTTAATCACCACTGGTTCTGCATGGTAAGTTAGTACCAACCTGAAGTAGACTATTTTAGTTTACAAATATACTCAGGGATAGCCTCAGTTCTTAAACTTAATCTCATCAAGGTTGACTTGGCTACTGTCACTGCTGAATGTCCAACCTGCTAACTGTAGCCCCCAATATGGTACAATACTCAAGGGAGATAAGCCAGAGACCTATCTATATTAGATTGTATCATCATGGAGCAAAAATAATTTTTAATTTGAATTTTCGTTCATTACCTGTCGTGTGTTAGCCAGCTCACCATCCTTAGATTCACTAAAAGCTTTATTTTCCATCATAGTGTCCTACACCACATAGTTTCTGAACATGAATTCATTTTTCATCAAAAGAAGTAAGACAATCGGTGCATGTGAGACTCATGCAATCTCCTAGAAGTTGTAATGGAGTTTGTGAAATATAATTTTTCACTTTCCAGCCTCCTGACTTCAAGGAAACATACAGAAGAAGGTAGGAATGAATGCTAAAGGCCAATCAACCATTTTTTTTGAAATTTATGGAATCACCCAGAAAGGTGGAATGGCCTATTGAAGACTCTGTTATAGCTTCAGAACAGAGACTACTTTGTGAAGTTGAGGTGCTGTCCTATGGGATACAAAGTATGCTTTGAATTAGTGATCAAAATGTGATGTCTTTCATATCGAGATTATATAAGCTTGGGAACCAAGGGGGAGGAAAAGGGAATGATATGTCTCACAGGTGCAGCTAATGACCCACTCAAATGTTTTACTTCCTGTATCACTCAGGGTTCAGTGTAGGAAACAAAAAGCACTTCAGACATTTTACGCAGAAAGGGCTTTACTATAGGTAATTAGGTACTTTATGAAATTATTGGAAGACTGGAGGAGTTCAAGAAAACCCTCTGTAACTATAATTATGGAATTCTTGAAATGAAGAAATGATTGGAATGGTGAAGCCTGTCAACTATAGCAGGTCCTTGAATAATATTGTTTTATTCAATGTTGCTTTGTTATAACATTGACAAGATGTCTTAGGAACTTAACTCTTGTTTATATAAATTAGCCTATGGTAAAATTAGTTTTGTCATGCATTGTTTCACTGCAGTTCCAAGAACCTGTCAGCAGTATTAAGTGAGGACTTACTGTATATCTGGAACATTTCTCATCTCAGAAACTCTGGTATCTGTGCTTTAGAGGCTTAGTATCCAAAGAAAGATGGCTTCCGTCAGGGGAATAGCAGTTACTCCACTGAGTTCAGGCTGAGCCAATCCATCCACTCATTTCTGACTTCTTGTGCCATTTGACAAATATGTGAAGCAGGGTGTTTAGGGTTGGCATGGGAGATGTGTTCATGTCAATAGGTTATTGCTATACGATAGTAACAAGAAAGAATATAGAACCCAGGGGATGCTTTGGAGTACCTTCTTGTATAGCTCCAGTGATAAAACTTAATGAAAGACTACATCACTACTTTGAATCCCCATGAATGAAGGTTTAGGTCATCACGTTGGGTAAAGAAACCTGGTCAACTGAAGAACAGGGTGAAAATGAACTTGGAAGGAAGGTGTAGGTGGGAAGCCAAAAGAACAGATGATAACATCATGTCTATTTGCAGATCACTGTAGCATCTACTTATATTTTCTTACCTGCTATGATGTCTCATGTATGTTTATATATCTGAACAAATTTTCTTCTTTTCTCTCGCTTTCCCCCACCATCATTTGTATCTATATCTATTTCTGTATCTATATCTTATATTGCATATGTTAGTGATTATTAGCTTAGTAGTTTAGTCTATGGATTACAGAGTATTGAAAGGTAACAGTATTAGAGAAGACCTTGGATGTGTAGCTGGATGCATTAACTAGAAGGTCTTTGGTTTGTCCACTGTTGGGGAAGAGAAGGCATGCTTTTAGATTAGGTAAGGATGGCTGCATTACGGTAGGCAAGAGCTCTTTCGGGAAAAAGAAAAAGTATGAGGAGGAAAAATATGTTGATGTGGAGCAGTCAAAGGGTGGTCTTTCAGGGAATATCTGTCATTTGCTTTGGCCACTCAATATCTGAACCTCCTTCCCATGTCATGAGTTTTCCCTCATTTTATGAGTCTTGTTGCGGGCACTACCTATCTCTTGCTGGAAAAGCTGAAAATACCAGTTGTTTGCCTCCCCCCACCCCCGCCCCAGCCCTCTTGCAGCTGGAGTGCAAGCACATAATCTAGACTCCGGGGACAGCAGGGAAGCCTTACCATCAAGGTTGTCTCTTTGGTAGGGGCAGCAGCTGCAGAGGTTGTGTTCCTGGGACAGCAGTGAGGTCGTATTAGGGAGAACGTGCTGTGTTCCTTTCTGCTTGTGTTCGGCAGTGACCATAGTAGTATTCTCTTTGCACTTGTTCTCATGTCTGCTTTTGGGAGTCTTTTTGTCTGTATTACCCCAAATCTAGCTCTCCAGACTTTCTGGGAGTTCTGTACATTACCCACTATCTCTTTTCTTTTTTCATCAGCCATAGTTGGCTTCTGTCGCTTGCCAGTAGGAAAACCAACCTATTCAATAATATAATAGAAGAGCACTGGACTTGTGGGCAAGAGCCTGAGCTGGAAACAGAGGATGTCACCCCATGGCCATGTGAACTGGGGTATATTATTTAATTTCTCAGAGCCACAGTTTCTTTATCTATAAAATGAGAGTAAAAATTCCCACCTCAGTCATTTGGCACAAAGATCACATGAGGTCATATTTGTGAAGGTTCTTAGACCTGTGCCTGTCACATCTTGTTTTTATTGTGTTTTTAGATAAAGCCGTGTAATGGGAAGATCCAGTGTTTAAGCACAGAAGTAACTATGCTCTTATTATAATATATGACTATATTTAATATTACTTTCATTAAAATGTCCTGGAAAAGAATATGTTTTCTTGCTTGCTCCTGAGAGCGAATGGTAATGGAGATGTAATTGCCAATTCTGAATGCGAGTGTTCTTTACTTTTCATTCAAGCACAGCCATAGCACATAGTTCATATTTCTGAGGGTCATCTTGGGAACTGCAGAGTAGCAAGATGTGGGAACTGCAGAGTAGCAAGATGTACTTTTATATTGGATTGCTGTTAGAAAGTTCAATAAAGTTGGTGAATATATTAACAAGTATGTCATTTGTGGTGAAAGGCAGCTTGCTTATTGTCAATTAAATTATTTTATTATTACAAAGGAATATTATATAAAGTATAAATAATAAATAAACACCTATATACCCACTACTCAATTGAGGCCTCTTGTGTAATTCTCCCTTTTCTCTGTCTCTCTTCTAGTAGTATGTATAAAAGATGCCTGGAATTATGTACAACAGACTGGTAGCAGAAGCAGGAATCATGATGTGCTTTCGCTTTCTTCATTTATTTGTAATTTGTATTTTTTAGGACAGGGCATTTCTTCATTTAGGAAAATAACACATTAAAGAAAAAAGAACAACTGTATTAATTGCATTGGTGCAATAGAAGTTAGCTAATAAATTGGAAAACATAAATACAGTGGGCTTGCTTAAACGAATACATGAAATTTCAGAAGCACATTAGCAACAATTATTTATACAATGATTTATTTTTCTGGTTTAATTGCTTTCTGTGATTTGTAGTAATTACAGGGGTAGATCCCAGAGTCTGTGGGTGTAGTTTCAAACTCAGCTCCAATATTTACTAGTTGTGCGACCTTGAGAAAGCCAGATATAAATCACTTTGTGCCTCAGTTTCCTCACTGACAAATTATGGATAGTTAGAGAATTGTCTCATAAGATAGTTGTGAGGATTAGATGGATAATTACTTAGAACAGAGTATGTGTGTGTACACACACACACACACACACACACACACACACACACACGAAATGGAATTCCGTGAAATATAGTTTAGCCTAGCCAAACTGACACATTGCACAGCCATCGCACTCTATTCTCTCCATTTGCTCTTTTAAAAAGCTCATGACATGGAGAATTTTTCCTGGCCTTCTGATTCACTCATTCAGTTTTCAGTAGTTTCTGTTCTGCTCTTCACTGACTTTACTGAACACTCCTATCCCTTTTCTTCCTCCCTCCTTCCCCCCACACCTTTTTGAAATAATTCATTCTTGTTCTCAGGTAGTTTTTTCTCCACTCCTGCCCTGACCTCCTTCTTCCCTTTTTCTCTTCTTGTTTATTCCTCTTATTTCAATAATGAAGTACCTTCTTTAATCCTACTGAGACTGCAAGTGAAACATTCTCTGCTGCATTATTAGGTCTATTCCCTCTGACTTCTCAGTTGTTTCCCCTCTTTCAATTTGCTGATAATCTTCATGTGTTTAGTAACTTCTCCTTCTTGTTTGACACTTAAACGTTAAGACCTGTATCTAGTGGTTCCCCAAAGTGACTATACCTTATACTCACCAGAAAGCTTTACCAAAATTACAGACCCCTATGTCTTACCACTGGAAATTCTGATTTGCAAGTTCTGGAGCAAGACTCAGGAATCCTATTTTAAAAAGTAATTTTCAGATACTTCGATACCACTGGTCTGTATAGACCAATGTTTGGGAACCCCTGATCTGGGTTGCTCAGTGTTTGTAGTTAGTACAAGCTCTTGCCCGCTGCAGTTATATAGCTCTTTTGTTTAATTTTTCATGTTAGAGTTTTCTGTAAGCATATCAGTTGGAACATGTATGTCTTCCCTATCCACAAACAGTAAACAGGAGCCAACCTCTCTGAGCATTTCCTCTGTAAGTATAGATTGTACTGGGCTTCTTTAATAGTAATACTGTATACATTAAATGCTTATATTAAAATATTTGGATTTGGATATTTTCATTAATTTATTTTGATTCTTTACTGTTTAATAAAGTAACAATTAAGGCTATTAATTTATTTTGATTCTTTACTGTTTAATAAAGTAACAGTTAAGGCTACCTGGGCATAGCATTAGGTATACCCTTTAAGTATTGCTGTAGTAGTGTTGTCATTGTAGTTATTTCGTAAATAATCTACGAGTGCTTTTAATTAGGAGGCCCAAAAAATGTTCAAGTTGTTGAAGGTTTTCATTTTGTTTTGTTTATGCTTAAAGGTTTATTACACTCTAGACAGATAATGAAATATAATGCCTGTATAATTTTTACTGCTTGAAGTTAGGTCACTATTTCTTTGTAGGTAATATATAGTAAAATAATGTTAATTTTTTTTGGTATTAAAATGTTTCTTTTGCATGGAGGTAATCATATATATTGTTGTTTACATTTTGACTAATCTGTCAAATTTATACTCTAGTATTTCTTGTATTTTTGTTACTCTTTCCTTTGCTTCTTTTAGATTTTTTTTTTTCTATTTCAGGCCAGTGTTATTCCATGTATAAAAGTTAGTGATTGTTATAGCTTCATTACATATTGTATCTTTTATCAATATAATATCCTTTATCCAATATAATGTTCTTTTTATTCATTTAATGCTTTGCATTGATTTTTGCTTTTATAGCGATACCAATATAGGAACTATCCCTTTCTTTTGGGTTATATTAGTCTGTTATATCTTTGTCAACTCTTTTACTTTTCAACTTTCTATGTCACTTTGCAAGTGCTTAGGCACATTTTGTTGTTTCCTTAAATCCAATCTAAGAATTTTTGATTCCTTGATAGGGATGGTCAATTCATTCATATTTATTATTATAATTAGTAGGTTAATCTGTAATACCCTTATTGCTTTCAGAGCTTCCTCTTTATAATTTATTTTTGCTGTTTCTTATCTTTTAAATTATGAACTGTGTATTCATTGCTTCTATTTTTGTCAATGTTTGGAAGTTACGTATCCAGACTTTGTATCCAGTACAAATGGGAATTGTGCTCTTTCAAAAGCATTTATTACTGAATATGTTTTTTTATAATTTTCAAAGTTGACCAAAATAATAGCTTAAACAAAATGTTAATTGGCAGCATTCTCTGGCTGCTATTGCTAAGGGGTTAATGAGTAGGAGAAAGAAAACTTTCCCCTTTTGACTCTTGCCAGTTACTATAGGAGCCAGCAGGGAAAACGACACCCAGTGCTGCTGGCTGAGAATAGTGGCAAGAAACAACTTGAGCATTTGTGCAGACTTGTATATAGCACTTGTTATATTTTTTAGCATATAAGGATATATCTATTTTAAAACCGTAATGTGTCTGCTCCTTGAATAGCCATCCTATGTTGCTTTGCTGTAATTAAATAAAAATATGTCACCAGAAGAGATTCAGGGAAGGAAAATGAAAACAGTTAAAAGCAGTTGAGAAGCTTCCATATAAAGAGAAATTTAAAAATAATAGATTTATAATTCAACTGACAGAACTCTGAACAAAAAGAAGCTGCTTCAGTATGAAATTTTTATTGTTTTTAACATAATGTAATTCTTTTCAAAGTGTGTTAATTTATCAAAAACTCATTACATGCATAGCTCTTTGACCTCTATAAAAATGGGATATGGAGATTATTTCTCCTTTGACTAGAGAGACAAGGATGAACTGGGATCATTTTTATTGTCTTTTTGCTTTGAACCAGATCCTGGCTAAATACACGACTTGTAGATAGTCTTTTGAGTTAAGAATGATCAAAATGGTTTGCTCTTTACTAAATCTATTACCATTTGAGTTGAATTCACTTTATACAGTTTTGAGATTATATTTATGTTTTTCTTAGATGCCTAAAGCCCACATTTCTGCTTTGGAGGTGGTGGTATGGAAAAACACAAATAAAGTCATAGAATGAAAGAGAGAAAAAGGTTTAAAGGAACTCACTGAAAAAGCAAGAGAATTGGAGAACTGATTAGCTAACAGTAGGACTGCTGGTCAGTTTGATATGGCTTATTGTGGGAATTCTACAGGTGATAGTAATTTTTCCTGAGCTTTTTAATAAGCCAGGTAAGTGAGATGGCTGCCCTGCTGGTTTGGGTAAGCAAAAAATCTAATATTAGAATGCATGTACATTGCAGGGCCATAATTTACCATAATATTTTGTGTCTAGATGATGACCCAGTGAAAGGCCTAGGTTCTACAATTTATTGACATCTTCGACACTGAAGGGAATATTTTATGAGTTTTTTTAAAAGGAAGTTTATGTCAGGTATTTGGTCAATAGTACAATATTTGTAGCCATGGGACAGTGTTACTAAGTAGATTGTTTTTATTGTTAAATGGTGTTTTCTTTAAAAAGTGCTTGTTTCCCAGCACCAGTATATAAGAATTATTTGATGAGAATGACTCTTCAAAGTACATTTTATCTGGTCAAGGTATTCAGAATATTGGTAAATTCATTTGAAAGCAATTATGTGGAGCATTTGCACATTAGTCACTGTGAAGAAAACCATTTATAAAACCTATTCAGTAATAGTTTTTCATATTTTAGAGGAAAACATGGAACTATTACAACCTCTTTGGAATGTAGCCTAGTGGAAAGAAAGCAGACATATGGAAGACAGTTTTAGGACATTTATTTCCCATTCACAAACAACACATTTTTCCAAATTAAAAAGGTCCGACTATGTATTTGTATTTTTTGGCATCTTCAACATTTCTCTGGTAGCTGATGAGTTACATAATTTCTTTCTGCTCCAATTCTGTAACAGGAAGGGTGTAGCATGAAGATGGGGTGGTGGTTCTCAGATATGGATATCAGTTTATGAGGGAGACAACCACATGCCAGACAGCTTTGAAGGTCAAGTTGTTTACATCGTGATCATACTTTCTTTTTTCTTGCCCAATTGGCTATCTATTTATGAGGACAAATAGGTTATGAGGTGACTTGCCTTGGTTCTCAAAGAATGTATTGTATTTTGTTCAGTGTTAAGTTAATCAATAAAGCCATTTCAACAGAATTTGACAATTCAGACAGAACTATTGTATAACCCATGAGATTAAAAAAAATTGAATTGCGATTTTTCTGGGGGCAATAATAGCAAGGGATACCTGTTTCTGAAAAAAGTTGAGAGACAAAGAAGGGTTTCAAGCAACCAAACGTGAATTTGAAATAGATAAAAAGTGGGAAAACCAAAATGACTGCTAGTGTTTTGCATGTCTCACAGCACGCACACTTATTTACGTTCCATCGTTTTTGACTTAGCATGTGATGTCATCCAGTACTGATCCCTGGAGGGGCACCTAAGTGTACCCAATGTTAACCATAGTGCAATGGACTCTGCCAAAAGTTTAAAGAGAAACACATGATTCCTGGATTGCTCCAGTATCTAATTAGATACTGAGTAGTGGGAGAATGTTGAATAGTAAGAGCAGGAAAAAAAATCTGGCATGTCTTTTGTTGAAATTCAATCCTCTTGTTCCCCTCCTCCCACATTTTCTCCAACAGTCTGAAAACTTTTCAATCACTTTTTTTAAAGACACAGTGAATTTTATCACAATTTTGTCAATCAAAACCACATGTGCTTGCTCCATTGATGACAGAGAATAACAAAATCATATTTGTTAAGACCAAAACTCAGGTAATAAATAACTGGGATGCAATGTGAAATCTAATGTTCTTTAAAAGAAACAATGAATGTTGCCGAAAAATTTAATTTGGAGAGTAAAATGAACTTTTTGAAGAGAAAACCATATGAAAGTTGCGCTTTTGATTCAATGACCTTTGTTCCTTATCAGACCAATTCTATTTTCCTGTCCTGAGGCCATAATAAGAACTCTCTTGCAAACTGCCCAGCATTCGTGTGATGTAGACTAAGCTCCCCAAGTTCGGGTTATGGTCATGACCATATTTGAGAACAGGGATGGGCAAACTACCACCTGCATGCAAATCTAGTCAATGCCTGTTTTTTGTGAATAAAGATTTATTGGAACACAACCATGCCCATTCATCTATAGCTACTTTCATGGTACAGTGGTAGAGTTGAGTGGCTGCAAGAGACTGCGTGGCTCACAAAGCCAAACATATTTACTATTTTACTTTTTATTGAAATAGTTTCTTAGACCCTCTTTTAGAGGATCAAGAATATTCAGACAAAATGCAATTAAAATAACTGACTCCTGGGGAAGAAGGATTAAGAAGGATTGTGGTAATTTAAGAGAAATTTCCTGCTGATTTTTGGACTATGACATTGTTTTGTTTTGTTTTGTTAGTGGTATGTGGAAGACTAATCTTGTGTACATGACAAAGGCCATCAGCAGTCACTCAAAGACCTCCATTCTATATTACTGAAATTATTTGCTCTTGGGTTTGGCTTTGGTAAGTAGCCAGAACTTTTCTGTCTACTCCCTTACTGAGAAGGAAGGGTCTGGCTGCAACCCAAATGCATAGTAGCTGCTTTAGGAGTGTGGAAGCTTCAACTTCCTCTTTTGACATCATCACTGTGGAATGGCTTGTCCTAGCATGTGTATCCCAGGATAGTTAAGGACCAGTCATAGCCTTGCCTTTAGAAAGTGATGAATGTTAGGGTGTCATTTTGTCAGTTTTTATTTTTGGCTTTTGAACCTGTTTGAGTTTAGGAATGCTATCAATTTTAATATGATTGTGCAAAAAGAACAAAAGAAATGTAATTGTATCTTGAACAAGACCTTTGATCACTTAATTGATGAATTAAAGACTCTCAAAGGCCATGCACCAGGCGGAATGCTTCAGATTTACTGGTAATTTTAGAAGCACTTTATTATTAGTTCCGTATTTCCAGCCATCCTGCAAAAGGTATTTCAAAATGTACATTAAAGTCAAAGCCAAGCTTCCTCTCCTCCAATGGCTATGGAGCTCCTGGGAACTTTTCTAGGAAGGCAATGTCAGGATATTTGGAAAGGTTAATTCATCTCTAGGTGATAGGAACCAGGTTCTGTCCATTTAAAGGGAAAGAATAGAAGGAAGAGGGGGACAAAAATGAGACACTAGGAAAAAAAATAAAGGCTACGTAACTAGAGAACATAACCATGAAATGTGTAAGGCCTGTGGACATTTGCTTAAAAGAAATTAGGCTGCGGGCAATTAAGAATGTGAATGGTAGTAAAAAAGGTCTCTACTCTGAGTAGATATTTTCGGGTGATTAATGCTCTCTGCTGTCTACTGAATCATTGTTGCTAAGTATGAAAATGGTTAATTTTAGCAGACTGGTCTGATTTTATGCGTTGCTTATCTAACATGGCGGAGATAGCAAGTGATTTTTCAGCAGTCTCTTCCAGCTCTTGTTTGTATATCTGAACATCTTTTGAACTCATTCGCACCACTCAGAAAACAAGCCGAATCTGTTGTGTGTAAGGAAACCAACCCCTGGGCACTGGGGACTCCTTGTGCTTTTGTGCTTTGTAGCATGAAGAGTGAAGGAGAACTGATAAGCCCTCATATATCTTGGAGGATGGATAATAGAAATAGTTTTTCATTGTGCATACAATAGTCCCCCCTTATCTGTGCTATTGCTGTCAGTGGTTTCAGTTACCCGCGGTCAACTGCAATTTGCAAATATTAAGTGAAAATTCTAGAAATAAACAATTCATAAGGTTTAAATTGTGCATTGTTCTGAGTAGCATGATGAGATCTTGTGCCGTCCTGTTCCATCCCACTTAGAATGTGAGTCATCCCTTTGTCCAGTGTACCCATGTTGTATATACTACCTGCCTACCTGCCTGTCAGTTATGTAGTAGCTGTCTCAGTTATCACATCAACTATGTCAGTAAGAGAGTGCTATATTCAAGTAACCCTTATTTTACTTAATAATAGCTCCAAAGCACAAGAGGAGTGATGCTGGCAATTTGGATATACTAAAGAGTAGCCATAAAGTTCTTCCTTTAAGTAAAAAGGTATATATATGTAGAGGAAAAACATAGTATATAGAGCATTTGGTACTAGCTGTGGTTTCAGGCATTCACTGAGGAGTCTTGGAATGTATCTCTTGTGGGAAAGAGGGGATGACTATATTTTCTATGGCCAACATGTTGAAATATTTTCTACTTGGAGACCAAAGTTTAACTGGGGGCATCTTCACCTGATTTTAGGGAGACAGTATAAAAAGCACTGAATTGTGAGCCAAAGGCTTGCATTCTGTACTGATATAAGTCCATATTCAGAATCTCTCTTTAATTTTTGACGTACTAAGTACATGAACAGTCACATTTACCAATGGCAGAGACATAGAGCTTATTAGACTGTTTTCTTGGGGAGGTTTGTGAAGTAGGCTATTTTGATATTGCAAAAGAAAAAAGAATTAGATAAATGTGATATGCCCAGATCTCTCTGAAAGGGTTAGGCCCTACCTGGAAATCTGAGTTTAGTTTTGGGGACTACACCTTAAAAGGTATATTATACATTAGAATATATCCATGATGGTAAGAAGACTTGAAAACAGGTGTTCATTCAATTAATGAAGTTTTTAAGTGTTTTTCAAGTACCAATCACTGTGCCAGCCCCTGGAAATACAACAGTGAAAGAAAGTATGGAGCTTACCTTCATGGAGCTTATAGTCTATAGAGAAATGGAATAGTTAAACAGACACAAACACAAACCAGCTAGTTAATTAATTAGCAAGTCATGAGGGAGCTGTGATAAATAGGAGGAGTGAGTAGGTCCTAATTTAGAAATATTGTTAGAGATACTATCTCTAAAGAAACAATATTTAAACTGAGGACTGAAGGATGGGGAGGAACAGGGTGAAGAGCGTTCTGGAAAAGTGCAATGGTCTTGAGGTGGGAAAATATTTAACGTGCTGGGACTGAAAGCAGGTTGTTGTCACTCTAATACAGTGAATGAGGGGAAGGAGAAGTATGAGGTAGTATTAGAGAGGAAGGCTTGGGTCAGATCACCCAAGGTCTTAAGGACCATGGGTAGGAGGTTAGAATTTTTTCTGAGTATTACAGGAAGGCACTGAGGGTTTTAAGCAAGAGGGTAACATGCTCACTACTTCATATTTTAGAAAGACTACTCTTGGCTTCCATATGAAGAATGGCTAAAAGAGGGGTGAGCATGGAAGTTGGGAGGGGGCAGTTGGGAGAGTGCATTAGCTTGGGCTAGAAATGATGATCATGGCAGCTGAAATGAAGAAATGCATATGGATTCATGTATATCAAAAAGGCAAATTAGCTCTTGCTAGATTGTAGGTGAGCATGAGGGACAGTGAAGAATCAAACATGGCCAGAATAGACTACCTGGTGAGATTGTGGTTCATGAAATTGTTCAAGCAGGCTCTGAATGATATCTTGCCCATAATGAGGTAGGGAGTGTTAGACTAGACAACTTCTAACATCCTACCCCATGGATGATCTTCTCCAAACCTAACTACATGTAAATTTGTAAGTTTCAATGGAGAAGCAATCTGTGTTAGGTAGTGTGAAGTAAAGAACTAAATAAATAATTGCTCTGGTGGCAGACAATGCCGGGTGGTTGCTGCAATCCAATCCACAAACCTGTTTCCTATATAGTCACATTCAACCAAGGTGGCCATATGACAGAAATTCTACCTTATGAATGAGCAGAAGTTTCTGGGAGAGCTTTTGTTTTTCTGACAAAAAGTGGCAGACCTAACTGGTAAACATATTTTGAACTTTGTTCTTTTACATTTACTTTCTCTGTCCTGGATTACAATAGTGATGCCAAGAAATGAAGCAGCTTTTTTACCTTGAAAAAACAGCCATGAGGCAAAGGTTAAGAGAATTGTAGAAATGTTTTCATTTTTCTTGGGTATGTACCTAGGAGTGGAATTGCTGAGTCATTTGTTAACTCTGTGTTATAACTTTTTGAGGAACTGCAAAACTGTTTTCCACAGTGGCTGTACCATTTTGCATCCTGCCTGCAATGTGCTCAGCCCCAATTTTTCCATGTGCTCGGCCCCAGTTTTTCCATGTGCTCAGCCCCAGTTTTTCCATGTGCTCTCCAAAACTTATTTTTGTGTTTTTTTATTATAGCCATTCTAGTGAGTTAACTGTGGTTTTAATTTGCATTTCTCTGATGAGTAATTATGGCAAACATCATTTCATGTGCCTATTGGCCATTTGTATATATTCATTAGAGATGTCTAGTCAGATCCTTTGCCTGATTTTAAATCAGGTTATTTTCCTTTTTAATATTGAGTTATAAGCATTCTTTATGTATTCCAGATAGAAGTTCTTATCAGATATTTAATTTGCAAATATTTTCTCCCATTATGTGAGTTGTCTTTTCACTTCCTTGGTGGTATTACTTGCAGCATAAAAATTTTAAATTTTGATGTAGTCTAGTTTGTCTATTTTTTCTTATGTCACTTATACTTTTGATGTTGTATCCAAGAAACCTTTGCCTACTCCAACATCATGAAGATTTACTGCTATTTTTTTCTTCTGATAGTTTCATTGTTTAGCTATGACTTTTAGACCTGTGATCCATTTTGAATTAATTTTGTATCTGGTGTGAGGTAGAGATCCAGCTTTGTTTTTTTTTTTCTTATGTGTCTATCCAATTGTTCTAGTACCATTTGTTGGAAAGACCATTATTTCTGCATTAAATTGTCCTGATGCTCTTATCAGAAATCAATTAACCATAAATGTCAGGGTTTAATTTTGGACTCAATTCCATTCTATTAAATCTATATGTCTGTATTTGTGTCAGTACCATACCATTTTGATTCCTATAGCATTGTAGTACGTTTTGAGATCAGAAGGGAAAGTCCCCAATTTTGTTCTTTTTTCAAGATTGTTTTGCCTTTTCTGGATTCTTTGATTTTCCATTGGAATTTTAAAATCAATTTGTCAATTTCTACAAAAAGTTAGATGAAATTTTGATAGAGAATGTGTTTAATCCATAGATCAATTTGGTGAGTACTGCCATCTTAATATTCTTTTCTGATTTATTAATGTAGACTATCTTTAATTTATTTAGGTTTTCTTTAATTTCCTTCAGCAATGTTTTGTAGTTTCCCATTTTTAAGTTTTGTATTTCTTCTGTTAAATTTATTCCAAAGTATTTTATTCTTTTTGTGCTATTATAAATTAATTTTTTAAATTTTATTTTCACAGTGTTTATTTCAAGTGCATGGAAATACAATTAATTTTCTTATATCGATCTTGTATTCTTCAATATTGCTGAACTTGTGCAAATATTTTTTTTAGTGATTGCCTTAGGATTTTCCATATACAGTATGATATCATCTGCGAATAGAGATAGCTTTATTTCTTCCTTTTCAATCTGCATGCTTTTTATTTCTTTTTTCTTGTCTAATTGCCTTAGCTAAACCCTCCATTACACTATTGAATAGAAGTGGTGACAGCAGGCATCCTTGTGTTCTCTGTCTTAGGGGAGAAATTATTCAGTCTTTCACCATTAAGTACGATGTTAACTATGGATTTTTGTAGATGCTCTTTATTGGATTGATAAATCTCCCTCTAATTCTACTTTGTATTCTCATCATTAAAGGCTGTTGTCTTTTGTCAAATGCTTCATTTTTCATCCTTTCTTCTGATAATATGGTATGTTACGTTAATTGATTTTGGATTTTAAATCAACCTGTGCTCTTGGAGGTAAATCCCATTTAGTCATGATATGTATTCCTTTTTGTATGTTGCAGGGTTTCCTTTGCTAGGATTTTTTTTTTTTTTTTTGGAGAATTATTCTATCTATATTCATAACAAGTATTGGTCTCTAGTATTTTTTTCTTTTTCTTTTGATATCTTTGTCTGGTTTTAGCATTAGGCTGATAGTGGCTCATAGAATTAGTTGGGATGTGTTCCTTCCTCTTGTATTTTTGGAAGAGTCTGTGAAAGATTAGTATCAATTTGTTTTTGAATCTTTGATAGAATTCACCAATAAAATCATCTGGACCTCTACTTTTCTCTGTAAAAAGTCTTAAAATTACTCATTTTTTTAAAAGTTTTTTAAAAACTTTTTAAAAAGATTTATTATGTCTTTTTTAGTATGTTTTAGTATGTTTTGATAATTTGTATCTTTCTAGGAATCTGTCCATTTCATCTCAGTCATCTAATTTGTCAACATAGAACTGTTCATAATACTCCCTTAAAATCTTTAAAAAAAATTCTGTAAGGTTGGTAGAAATGTGCTTTATGTCATTCCTGATTTTAGTAATTGGTGTCTTTCCTCTTTTTTTCTTGGCTAGTCTAGCTAAATGTTCGTCAGTTTTGTTGATCTCAAATAAACAACTTTTGGTTTATAGGTGATTTTCTCTATTTTTTCCTTATTTTATTTTTTTCAGTCTGAAGTTTAATATTTCTTTGTGCTAGGTTTAAGTTTAGTTTGCTCTTTTTCTAATTTCTTAAGGTGGGAGGTTAGGTTTTTGACTTGAAATCTTTCTTCTTTTATAATATAGGTGTTTATAGCTATAAATTTTCTTCTGAGTACTGTTTTATATGCATCCCAAATGTTTTGCTTTGTTGTGTTTTTGTTTTTATTCATGTCAAAGTAGCTTCTAATTTGCCTTGTGGTTTCTTCTTTGATCCATTTATTTAAGCACATACTGTTTAATTTTCATATATTTGTGATTCCCCTAAATTTCCTTCTGCTATTGATTTCTATTTTAATTGCATTGTGGTCAGAGAAGATACACTGTATGATTTCAGTCTTTTAGAATTTATTGAGGTTCGTTTTATGATGCAGCATATGGTTTTATCTTGGAGAATGTTCCATGTGTGCTGCTTCCATGTTTGGTAGAGTGTTCTATAGATGATTGTTACATGTAGTTGGTTTATAGTTGTCTCTATTTCCTTATTTATTTTCTATTCATAATTGAAAATGGGATATTGAAGACTCACTCTATTTTTGCTGAATTACTGTTTTTTTCTCAATTCTGTAAAATTAAAGTTTTTGCTATATTTTGCTTTTTGTTTTCTATATGCCTCTTTGTATTCTTTGTATTAGGTATTTTCTAGTATAACATTTTAATTGCTTTAGAGACTTTTATATTCTATTCGTTTGAATTATTTTGTTAGTGGTTACTCTGGAGTTTACAATTATATGCTTTAAGCTATGTGAATCTACTTCAGGTTTATGCTGACTTTATTTCAATGAAATCTAAAAACTTTACTCCTTTATTGGTATTCTCTCTCTCCTCTTTTTGTGCTACCATTGTTATACATACTTTCTATACATGTTACAAATCCAACAATGCATTGTTATAATTATTGCTTTATTTAATATTATGATCTTTAAAGAAGGTGAGAGAAGAAAGAAGAGCAAGTATATATTTATGGAGTTTGTTATATTAATTTTCTTATTTACTCTCTGGTTCTCTTGATTTCTAACTGTGGATTTGAATTACCATCTGATGTCATTTTCTTACTTCAATGTAACTTTTTCTACACCTGCCTTCTTGGTGATATTATTGTCAAATATTACATTTTTATCTTATAGGCCCAACAATGTAATTACATATATTGGTTTTATGTAATCGATTTTAGCTTCAGTTAAGAAAGATACAATTATACTGGCTTTTGTAATTACTGACATAATTACCTTTACTGGCACTCTTCTTTTTTGTGTGTAGATTTGAATTACTGTCTGGTGTCACTTTCAGCCTGAAGAATTTCCTTTACTGTTTCCTGTAAGGCAGGTATATTAGAAGCAAATTATCTCAATTTTTGTTTATCTGGGAATATCTTTTTCACTTTAATTTTGAAATGTAGTTTTGCTGAATATAAAATTCTCAGTTGACAGTTTTTTACTGCCGCTTCTATTGTTGAGCCTCTCTAGTGAATATGTCATTTGGATTATTGTACTTTTCAACTCCAGAATTTTCTACTTGGTTCTTTTAATAGCATTTATCTCTGTTGATATTCTCCATTTTATGAGTCATCATCATCTTTTTCTAATTCTTTAATAACTGTTTCCTTTAGTTTTTGAACATATTCGTAATAGCTGCTTTTGGAAGTCTTTGTCTGTATAGACCACTACCATCTAGGCATCTTGACAGCAAATTCTATTGCCTGATTTTTCCCCTGTGTATGGATCCCACTTTCTTGTTTCTAAGTAATTTCCAGGATGATAATATAATCAGATGACATATTTTAACAACTTTAGATACCGATACCAACCTTCCTGGGTATTTTGTTGTTAGTTACTCATTTTGTTTGTGTATTTATTTAGTGACTTGGCCAAAATAATTCTGCAAAGTCTATTTCTCTTGCAGTTTGTATCCTCTAATGTCCATAGGATCTCTTCATCTCCTCTTTTTTTTTTTCCGCCCCCAGCCTGGCTATTTAGGGGACACCCCTGGGTTAGAGTAGGTTATCGTTTGGCCCCCTTGTGCTTGTGAGGCTCCTACTAGGTTTATGTGCAGTCTGAGTAATGCTTTCTAGACCCCAAAGTCTGCCCTAGACCCTTCTCTGATTGTTCCTGAATTACAGCAGCCTAAACAAATACTCACCTCTTCCTAGGGTTGATTGCGATCCTAAGAGGCCTCCTCTTGGATCTCTTGTTCTTTCATTCTTTCTATTGAACTTTTGGCTGCTCTGATAATTTGTTTGCACCATGGAGTTACTGGCCTTTTCTTATGGTTCTTCCCCAAGATCTCCGCTGTTTTCAAGTAGGCCCATTGCCTGGCACAAGGATCTAGGGACTGAGATCTTCCTGCCAGAAGGGGTAACTTTATTTTAGTGTTTTATATCTCAGCTAGTATCTCTTGTTTGCCTGCTTTACACATTGAGCAGAATTTTTGCCTTGAGATGAATTGTATACAACTCATCTCACTTAAAAAATAGCAAATTTCCTCAATTTCTAGTCCTTGGATCTGCTGTCCTCTTTTTTATTCCACTCCTTTATCTTTTTTTGGATGCTTTTGGTTCCCGCATATTGTTTTGAACTCCCAGACACCTGCCTTGCTCTATCCTATGGTCTTCTTGTAGCCTAGCATTGTATTTAAATCTTTATTTGTGTCTCTTTCAGATCCTATGTCATTTCAAGTTTTCTGAAGACTTTTGAGGTCTTACAGTCAAAGTGAACTCTCAGAATTTCCTTGGCACCCCAGTCCAGTCTCTATTCTTTTGATGCCCCACTTTGCTTATTGCTGGTTACTCTACCTCTTTCCTTACTCCATATCGCCAGAGGAACATGGCTGCAGTGTGTAGCAGAATTTTAGTGAAGGTTTTGAAGGTCAAATAGGGTGATTACATTGCATAGTGGGGAATGAGCTAAACTTATATGCTCTCACTCTTTTTAAATGTTCTTTGGTCACCCTAGGATGTCTCATTGGCTGTTTTTTCCTTAAGTCTTAGCCATTCGGCTGTCTTGCTGCTGTGCTTGCTCACTTGCTCTCACTCTCTGTCTGTCTGTCTAGCTCTCTGTCTCTGTCTCTCTTTTTCTTAATTCCTTCGTCTATTTTCTTCTCTCTCTTCTAGGATTCCCAAACCCTATCTCTTCTCCTGGTGACATTTTTTTCCCCTTCCTGAGTGTCGTTCTTTTTAAAAAAGTTGTGATAAAATACACATAACATAAAATTTACATTTTAACCATTTTGAGTGTTTAATTCATTTACAGTGTTATGCAACCATTTACCGAATTCCAGAACCTTTTCATCATCCCAAATAGAAACTCTGAACTCATTAAACAATAACTTCCTATTCTTGCCTCCCAGTTCCTGGTAACCTCTATAATACTTTCTGTTTAATTTCTGTGTAATACTTATCTATGTAATTTCTCTTATATGAGATAGATACCTAGTTTCTAGGTATCTCATATAAGTGGAATCATATGATAAAGTTCCTTTTGTCCCTGGCTTACTTCACTTACTATAATGTCTTCAAAGTTCATCCATGTTGTAGCATATATCAGCATTTCATTCCTTTTTAAGGCTAAATAATATTCCATTGTATGTATATACCACATTTTGTTTATCCGTTAATCTGTTAACAAACACTCGGGTTCTTTTTACCTTTTGGCCATTGTGAACAATGCTACAGTGAACATTGGCTTGCAAGTATCTGTTTAAGTCTCTGTTTTCAATTTATTTAGATACAGGACTGGAATTCTTGAGTTACACAGTAATTCTGTTTTTAGCTTTTTGAAGAACCTCTAAACTGTTTTCCACAGCAACTGCACCATTTACATTCTCACCAGCAATACACAAGGGTTCCAATTTTATATGCTCACTAACACCTGTTTTCTTCTGTTCATTTGATAATAGCCATCCTAATGTGTGTGAAGTATCCTACCCACTTTTAATTACTTTTCCCTTTACTGCTGCCAGAGGATGAATGAAGATTCCTTTTGTTTTATTATATAGAGCAAATTCCCTGAGAGAACAGAGAGAAAGTATTATAAATTTGTCTACTTTTTAATTGAAAAATATTTCGAATATACAGAAATGTGTAAGAGATCATAAATATCTGTTTTAAAATCAGATTTATCAGATCTTGTTTGGCCATATTTGTTTCATATTTTATCTTTTATAGTTTTCTTTGCCTTGAGGTGAGCTTTCTACCTTATCAATGGTTACCTTTCTGTAAGCTAAATGAGACAATTAAAATATTTTTTTCTCTGCGAGGTCCAGAGCAATTCCCCCACTGTTAAGATATGTTTTTGTTGTTGTTGTTCTGTTTTAAATTTCTGCTCTGTCATCTTTGTGTCCAAAGGTGTTTTCCATCTTGAGAATGAAGATTTTCTTTACATTTCAGCAGACCTATTTGCAGTGTCTTTTCACATTTCCTAAGTTGCTTTCTAAAACATTATTATGGTCTATTTTTAATAGGTATACATCAGGAGTTCTATTATATGAGAATCTGAGGTTTGGAGAAGGGTAGAGGAAACAAGTTAGCAGATGGAAAATTTTGCATTAAAAAGGAAGCATAAGAATATGACAATCATTCTGAGAAGTTATGCTTACTTTTATTAACATTTGAATTCTAGGAAATCTTGCTGCTTTTATCTTTAGCATTTAAAGGAATCCTGTGAGATTGTATTTGTTTACATGACTGAGAAAGTTCTAATATTTTGTAAATACTTGAAATCACAGAGGAGGACTACAACAGGATTCATGGATTATTTGGCAAAGGTAATACACTAAAACGTTTGAAGGAGATACAGTGCTTGGGCTTAAAGATGATGCCAAAGTTCTAGAAAGAATAGAAAGACCCAAGATCATAATGGTGATTGAAGAAATAAAAGTATATATTAAACTTTTTTCAGCTAAGAAAATTAAGAATACTTCATGTTTATTTAATGTTTTATAGTTTATAAACTCTCGTTTGGTTATTACAATTGCCCTGAAAAATACTTTTTCCCATTTTATAGATTAAAAAATGAAAGGAAGGGTATTACTTTTTATTTATCAGTTGCTGTGTGCTAGCCAATTTACAATCTTCATCTCATATAATCACAAGAACCATGTAATAAATATTATTATGGTCATTTTACAAATTAAGAGACTGGGATCACGGGTGCTAAGTGTCCGGCCCAAATTTATATAGAGAAAAGCAGACTAGGGTCTCAAACTCAATTGTCTTTCTACCATTAATGTTGACTTTCAGAAAGTCTTTGTCTGAAATTCTAAATATGTGCTGTCTATTATGGTATCCTATTAGTCACGTGTGGCTATTTAAATTTAAATTAACTAAAATAAAATAATACAAAAAAATATTTCACATATGGCCAGTGGCTACCATAGAGGATGGTGCAGCTGTGGAACACTTCCATCATTGCCTAAGTTCTATTGAACAGGGCTGCTAGAAAGGCTGTTTGTACCAAACGTCTAATACCTTTGTTACATGTGCATATGCCAAAGAATGAAAAAAAGGTAAAGTCAAAAAAAAATAAGGTGGTAAAACACAAAGCAATACCAATGAGCCCACTACTGGTTTTGTTTATGTGAGGGTTAAAGCACATAATTCTTGAGTGTATATACAGAAGGCAAGCAGAAAAAAAAGAAAAGATCCCTTCATCTCAGCATATGGAAAGTAGCAGAGGTGGTAGGGAGGATGTATTGGTAAAAGTGGTAGTTAGTGAATAAGTATTTGAGTGTCCATAGGATGCTTAGTTCTAAACTAGGTGCTGGAGGGTACATATTAAAAATAGACACGGTCTAGTGCACAGTTTGTGGATCCTATGATTTTTCAGAACTCCCAGAAAAGCTGACAAAGAATTGCCTCATGCACTGCACAAGAACCATACAGATAAAAACCATTCATACTGTCAACACAGTCATACAGAATATTGGCTATTATTTTCTTTCTCAACAAATGTGGGAGATAGATTGCCTGAGGCAAAATAGTATTTTACACATGGTTTCCCAAAAGCCCTGTGCATATTTAGAGCTCTTCTCAAAATGTTTGCATTTGTTCTTCCAAAAAGAAATTTGCATGACATTTTAGAATTGCATTCTGTCTAGAAAGCAAATCCTAGCTTTTCATATTTAAATTCAAAGCTTTCTGATGTAAAATCTGCCAGGAAACTGTATGTTCCAAATTAGGTTCTTCTTAGAGAACAGCAAACTTTTTTTTGACCATTAAAATATTTTTTGGGGAAAATTCTGAACATCGTGCTAGTCTACTTTTTTGGTTGAGAAAACCATTGATGGTGTCTCAAGGATTCATTTAGTCTTCTACTTAACAGAAAATGGAGGCTGGATTCCATTTTGATGGAGCTGTCCAGAGATAGTCATGTGCTGTTGGCTAGACACTTGAGGTTATAGTTGCTCCATATTTGACCTCAGTAGCAAAAAAAAAAAAAAAATCTTTACCATTAAAGTAGTTGATGATCAATATAATTAACAATGATTGGTAAATTACTCGGGTTGAATAAAAGGACTCTTGGTAATCCCTCAGATTCACCTTTGAAATTGACTTCATTGGGCATTGACAAACAGAATGATTTGTAGCCATGATCCTTTAAATGTTTTATTTTTGGGTCCTGTTTTTTTTGTTGTTGTTGTTCAGGTGTCTGAACAGTTGCTCAGCATCCTTACCGTTAAAACTCTGCAGCAAGCTAAAAATTCTTTCTAGTTCTTTATTTTTTCATAGTGTGCATTGTAGCGTACCTACCATAACAAATTCTAAGGTAACTAGAATCAAGTGACAGTTATAGTCTGGTGGCAGAGATCAAATTGGTGGGACCAGAGCCAATGGCTTACTTGGTATAGTGGATCGTTGCAGTTATATTCCTGCCTCCTTGTAGCCGCACCCATGCTGACTCTGGACTTGGTCACTTGACTTACTTTGACCAATGGGACAATAGCAAATGCGACACAGTAGAAGCTTGAATAGTGCTTGTGCATTTGGACTTTCCCTCTCTTAATGCTCTTTGGAACTCTGAGACCAGCATGGAAAGAAACCTGTTCTAGAGGATGACAGACCATATGGAGCAGAGACCAACAGTCCCAGCTGAGGTCCCATTATATCAACACAAATGGTAACCACCAGACATGTAAATGAGGCCATTTGGCCCCAGCCAATTCACCAGCTGACTTCAAAGATCAGCCAAGCTGGACCAAAGTAGCTGTACCACCTGGTTAGCCCACAGAATATCTTAAGAACAACCTTTTGGTTTGGTTAATCTCATTATTTGTTTTATATTTTGGCTGTATTGTTTTTTCCCCTTTATTCTCTTTGGCTTCTGTTTTTCTACCTTCTTGAATTTGAGGTTTATTAATTTTAAGTCTTTTAAAGAGGTCAAGTAAACTTGCTTTAAAGGTAAAATTGAAAGGATTTGGTGGCGAATTAGATGTTGGGACTGAGGGAAAGTAAGCATCACAATGACTCCCAGGTTTGGAATGCATTTAGATTGGCATTTTCTTTATTCTAAAGATCATGGATGGGTTGACCTTCTTTGTGTCAGTTCCTTGTAACAGAAGTGTCTATTGAGTCCCCAGATTAGGTATCACAGAAGGAAGGTAGCTTTTTTTTTTATCTCTGTAAGATGAGCATGACAATAGTACTGACCTAATAGGATTACTTGAGAATTAAATGAGATTATATATAAAGCATTTGAGATGCATACTAAGTGTTAGATTTTTTTATATTATTATTAGGTAGACATAGTGCGGATCCCAGCATGGGAATTCTTCCACTGAGGACCATGATTAACCTTGCAGAGCCTCCCACCAAAGTGGAGAAACAATGGCTTGATATTGATATAGCTGAGATGCATCTCCACCTACTTCAGGCTTGCAGAACTCATTTGTCCTTGATTCATTACTTTGTATTTTATGTTTAAACCATGTCCTCTTCGTATTCATTAGATCTTACCATTCATTATCACTGTGCAGTGATTCTTCATGATCTCATTCTGTTCCAAGTGTAAAGAAATGGAAGTACCAAGGGGTCTGCAGGGTTAGTGATGACATTGAAATTAAAAATCTGTATTCTGCATTATTGTTTAAGCTTTTGAATACTTGATTTCTACTGAAAAATTTCCAAGTCTTCATTTAAAATATGAAATGAATATTTTTAAAAATACCCCTTTATTTTCAATAGGAAGGGTTTGGCCTGTATCTCGTTGGACAAGTTTTGTCTATTCTGCATGTCTTCTCCAATTGGGAAGTGGGGGTCCCTGGGGAAAAGGCAGGCTGTTGATCCCTGTCCTCTAGGTTTGTGGTACCTGCTGCTTTGTTCTGTAGCAGGCTTCTTGTCTCTTTGTTCTCAAATTCCATTTTCCTTCAATTCTGTTAAATTGTAGCAGAAAGTTACTCTTCTTTCTATTGTAGGAAACTATTTCCCTTTTCCCATTGGGCTCTCTCAATAATTACAATTCTTTATTTTAACACATTGCATAAGCATGAGGTCTTGTATTTGTACCAACACTTGACACTTTTTATTAGCTCCTATGCTGCTTCCAACAGGAGTGCCCTTAATTCTCTTTGAGGGAGATGGAAGGTATGCCTTGCTTCAGGCCCCATGGCTGCAACAGTGTATTGGATGGTGCTGGGTCTCCTATTGGTGCCCAACAAATAAGCTCCAATGCTGATGAGAATGAGCAGGCAAGGAGAGAGCCATCCATCAATTCTCTGTCATACACTATTGAAACAGAGTGACTGTGGTACAGAAGGCAAACCTGTACAATCTGCGTGGAGGTCTGAGTGGTGTACTGGGCACAGATTGCATTAGTTAAATCTTGCTGCAAGTAAAATACCACCACACCCCACCTTTGATTAATGTGCCTGATTATTGCTGGCCAAAAAAACACAGCTCATCTATCCCGCTGACCTGTTACAGAATTCTGGCTTGGTTTGCTGGTCCCTTATATGCCACAGAAAAGGTAGGTGGCAGGGATACCTCCACCCTCTAACATGACTAAAGGCCTTCCTGGTCTCATGCCACTTTCGGTACATGTGCTTTTTAGATTATGAAACAGACCTTGCCTCAAGTAGGAGCTCTTTCTTTTGTAGAGCAAAGTTGAAATATAGAAATATTTGGCGATTCATTTTATCTCTTTGAGTCTATGAACCAACAACCAACAATCAACCCAGAAGAAGTTAAACCATCTTATTAACAGTCGTGCCTGAATATAGCCTCTGGAACTGAGTTTCTTTTCCTGGTTTTGCAAATTTCTTCACCTTTTGCTGCCCTCTTGATAAAAACTATAAATCAAGTTAAATAAGATAGCTGATTTTATTCCATTTCTAAAAAAATTTAAGTTTTGTACTTCACCACTTAAAAGCACCCCCACATGTCACAAAGCCTTTTGAATTGAATGGGAACTACTATGAGCCGTTTTATTTTATTTTATTTTTTTTTAACAGAGAAGACTGTATTCTATCATAACAATAACTGTTGCCACTGAAATAATTTTGAGATGCCATAGTCAGCTTTCTGTCTCAGGTGACATAAATACAAGAGCCTTATTCTCTGAGTGCTTTAAGGAAAAATTGTGGTTACAGTTTCTTCTACGGCTGCCTCGGTTTAGAGCCTGAAATTCTTTAAAAGCACCTTCCAGATTTGAGCGGTGGAGGGAAATTCCATCTGGGCAGTTCTTCTGTGCAGGATCTGGGAGTGGTGCTAATAGGAAAGGGGGCTGGGAGCAGAGATTCGTACAGTTGGAAGAAATAACTACTTAAAGCAAATGCTAATGATTTAAAATGTTATTCCTTCTGTGCTTTTAGAAAAAAAATAAAATTAAAGTAATAAAGGCTCACAGCCTGTACCTCATCTCCAGTCACTCCACTGAAATTCCCAAGAGGGTCTTGGCTCCCCTCTCCTCCCTTTAAAAATGGTGGACCTGGAACCACTTACAGGAGAGGTTTAATAAGAGGCAAATGTGTTTTATATTTTGTATCTTGTTAAGTGAAAAAAGATGGATTCTCGCAAGTAGTCTCTTGGTGCAGATTTGAGTGGTCTGTGCATGCAAACGTGGGGATGCTTCGCCAGCTAGCATCTCAGTTCTGGTCCCCCTTGGCTACTTAAAACCCTCCCTCCCATGCCAGTCCCCCCACCCCAGAGCCAGCAGAAGTGAAATTGCTTCATTTGTAGAATGGATCTGCAGATCCAGGAAACTTGTTTCTATCTGATTTGCTGATAATTTACTCCTCATTTAATTTAGGGGGAAAAAACGAGGGCCGGGGGTAGGCGGGGGGAGGCTAGTTCCAGCTCACACAGCCCTTCTTCAAGGAAAGAAAGATTGCTGTGCAGGTTGGAGAAAATCATGATTGAAAGCAACTGAAAAATTAATAAAGATTTACGTAAAACTTCCACATTTACTAGTGGAAAAGCAGGGAGAACCTTGCACCTGTGACGAAGTGACAAAAATCTTCACTTAAAGTGGCTCATTGGAAACTGGGAGGAGAAGAATGATTTAATAAATATATATTTTATCTTAGATACATAATTTTACAATGAGACACATTGCCTTTCTGGAAATTTTTTTATGACCTTTGGGTGCCAGATAGCGCCATTCCTGCTGTCTGCTTTCACTATTCAGCGTTGAGGAAGCCCATTATATCTGTCTTTGATCCGGAGATCAGGATTGCTAAAACTGATGGCCACAATTAAAGACAGTCCTGTTGAAAAGCTGACCTCTGTCTGCTCTCAACTGCATGTAAACTTTTCAATATGGATGTAATTTGGTATTAAATTACCCATGCTTTATTGCTTTTTAGTACAGCCCTGTCTGTTGGCTTTTAAAGATAAAGGTAACATAAAAGAAAAATTGTGGTGTGTCTGCATAATTATGTAATTATAAACTTGTTTTCCTACATTCAGAAAACCCTTTGTGTGTGTGTGCATCTATTGAAAAGTAATAGACTGGTAGGATTGGAGAAGAAGCCTTTATATTTTTTTTTTCTCCTGATCTGTTCAACTTAGACATATGCTGCATAGGTTAGGTCACTGTATTTAACTATTTTAATCTTGGCTTTCAGAGGATATTCTTGATTTAAAAGTGAGGTAATTTTGTAAAATATGTTGCTGTTTATTATTTAGAACTGGCCAAACCAGAATGGAGTTTATGCCAGTGCTTTGAGGCAAAACCTACCTGTCCCACCAAAGATGGGGCCTATCACAGCAACATGATAACCCACATGTCTGGAATGAGCTCTTGGATGATTTAAACCTCACTATGCTTGAAATTTAAAACAGTGGTTTGGTTTTTCTCTTCTAACATTCTTGTTTGGGGGGAATTCTGCTGAGGGGAACTGAGAAGAAGCTGGGGAGACTGGAGCAGATTTCCCTTTTGTGTCACAGAGCTAGCTGCCTATAAGTTCTTCCGGCTACCGCTGTTTCTTCACTTGCGAAGAGCGTGAGTTATCATTAGAGTTTGATACAGTTTTCTAGAATTGCGTTTTCTGAATAGAAACAGAATATCTGTTGGGAGGGATGGTTGAAATCACAATCCCATCATAAAACTTGGGAGAAGACACACTCTCAGGCCTCTGGAAATGTGCAGTAATTCTGTGTGTAAATGGAAATTTTTGAGCTTGCTTCCTCTTCGTGTTAAATGTTCCATGGCAAGATTTTCCAGTAGAACTGCATAAAAAGCCAAGCAGATAAAAAGCTGATATCAAAACAAACAACCCAAGGGAAGCCAAACAGGCTGCTCCAGATACCTTAAAAAATAATAAAGCAAAGATCTCAAGTTGGGGAAAAGTATCTGCAGAATGAAGGCCTGTCCATCTCTCCCTCCTTGTCAGACCTCCATTGAGTTATGTGTCTAGTCTGCTGCCCCCCAGCCTGATCCTCTGGGCACACTGAAGAATTGCAGCCTGACCAATGTTGTAATTCATCTGGTTGCTCTATAAAAATTGCATCCTGTGGAAAACATCTGCTATATACACTTTTATTGGGGCTCATGCAAAGAGGTAGTTCCAGAATATCGAGGAAATGTTGAAAATAGATTCCACGCTAGATTTAATCCCCCACCCTCATCATCCCCTCAGCATAGCTTGCTTTAGGGACTGAAACCAATAACGTTTTGTCAAGCTATTGTTTGAATAGGGCTCGTGCACTTTCATTCCTCTACTGTGGGTCTTCTTTCCTCTGATGTTGCTAGTAGCAGTGATGAGATGGCATTAGATGCAATGAGAGTTAAAGGTCTATGGGGATAGATCTGAGCTGTCCAGGATGGTCGCTCTTAGCCCCATGTGGCTATTGCTATTTAAATTAATTAAAGTTATATTAAAATTTAATTCCTCAGTCACACCCACTGCATTTCGGATGGTCAGTGGCTACATGGGGCAAGTGGCTACCAACTTGGACAGTTCAGATATAGAACATTCCTCTCATTGCAAGAAGTTCTGTTGGACAGACCTGGGCTAGTTAGACTTAGAAAGTCAGCTCCACTCTCACCTTGGCTAAGTCATTGCACCTAAGTTGATTCATCTGTAAAAATAGGAATAATAATAGTATCAATTCCTTTAGGTTATTATTGGGGTAATTAAATGAGGTAATACATGTGCTGTCTAAAAGAACTTTCTGAAGTGATGGAAGTGATATATATCTGCATTGCCCAATATAGTAGCCAATAGCCACATGTGGCTGTTGAGCACTTAAGATGTGGCTAGTTGACTTTTAAAAACCTGAAGTTTTAGTTTTATTTACTTTTAATTAATTAAAATTTAAATATCCACATGGAGCTAGTGGCTACTGTACTGGATAGTGCAGATCTAGATTAGAGCCTTACTTAGTAAACATTAGCTTTTATTTCTATTGGTTCTTCCACCAATTTGGAGAAGGTAGATAATGATATACCACAGGTTTGTTTTGAGGTTTAAATGAGAGAATGTTCATGAAAGCACTAAATAAATATGTATTTAACATATTTTCACCATACATTAAATTTATTTATAAATATAGGGCTTATGAAAACAGAAGAGTTGTGAATAGGAATCACAAGGCATTATGAAACAATAAAGGACCACGCAGTAAATTTGTCTTCTGTTTAAATGCTCTTGTAAGTTTGAATTCTAATTTAAAAAATATAAGCGAGTTCAGAAGACTAGTGAGAGGATCATTATTTTTCTTTTTGTCTCCCTTAATTTTATTTGTTACCATTAATATATAGGCTAAATTTGGTATTTTTAAAGAGGCTATTGGATCAGCTGCCTTATTTTCTAGTATAAATAATTTAATCTAGCAGTAGTGTTTATTTTTGCAGGTAGACACAGGTTAGGGGAAAAACAGAATTCTCTTTTTTTAAATGCAGCTACTTGAAGCTGCACAATGGAAGAGAGTCTCTGTGGTGTGAAAATGAAGGGTTTTAGCCAAATCTGCGAAGCAAGCTGACCTGCTTTTGATTTCCTCACTTGCAGAATTAGTTTGGAGCGGTACTTACAAAATTTCACTTAGCATTTGATTGTGTGCTCTCTCATATTGTTTGTGGGAGCTTGTCCTGCTGTTCCAATTAAATCATAAACTTCCTGAAGGCAAAGCCATTTTTTAGAAAAATCAGATTGCTTGAGAGCATCAGCATTGCCTATAACTTATTTTACCAGTACATAAACAACCTCACCTTTTTAATCTTAGGGAAAATATTCTATTTTATCCTGAAACATTTGGTAAAAATTACAGTGTCTATTTTTTTTTTGAAAAAATGATTATCAATTAAAATTAGGTATGTAAGAGAGGCTATAATTTGGGATAACTTTAAAAAACCAGTTTTGCAAAAGTTCTAATAATTTGACTCCTTCTAAAATATTCCACTGGACATTATGATCTATATTCATTTTAGCATTTCTTTGCATAAAAAAAAAAAAAAAACAAAAACTAAACATTTTTTGGAAATGCACCAGAAAAGCCAATTGTAATAGAAATCTGCCTACTCAAATAGACTTGGGCCTGAACATAGAATTTTAGAGCTGAAAGGGACCCCAGAGCTCAAATGTTCTGGTACTACAGAGGTTAATTAACTGACTCACGATTACGCAGAGCAGATCAGATTCCATTCAACTCTGAAGGGCCTACTTTATTTGCCAGTGTAGACACAAGACATGATTCACTTAAATAAAAATGCATCATGAGCTCAGTGCTAGTTTAACCTCAATTGTTACAATTGTGCTACCTTGTGGGCCCTGTGCTACATTTTTATTAATCCCTAACTCCTCATTGAAATTACTTTATTTAAATGTCATCACCCAGCTCTACAATATGCTTTCAAAATAACGGTGGTGGCCATGGGATACAAAGTACTGGGAGAAAAAAAGGAAGCAGTAGAAGCCAACTTCTTTTTGATATGTAGACACATTTGAGTCCACTGGGCCCCTGGTGGTGGTACTGAGGCAGGCTTTACAACCAGGCCCGGACATCCCAGTTGTCAGAGGGGGACTGCCATCACCACTGGCAGGGTTGTGCCTTTGGAGGCATTTGGGTCATTGGTAGAGTAGGATCAGAGAAAAGGTATAAAAAGTGAGATGAAGCAAAGGGGTCTATAAACTAAAGTCTTATGATGCAGGGTGGGGTGGGGGAGGCCCCTGGCATTAGACAGAGAGAAGATCAGAGTCAGTTAATAAGTTTGGGGTGCTGGCGACTGATACCAGATCACTGGTGGCTGTCAGCTGGAGAGGGGTGTTATCCCAGGTGGATGGCGACCTGGTCATCTCTGCTACAGCATGTGCCTTAGTATTCATTTCTCTCCACTCCTGTTCTCTTTTTTCAATCCTTTGTCAAAAGACAGTGAAGGGTTGGCCTTTCCTCCCCCATGCTGATACAGGTAAAGGCAGAGACTGATGGTGCCAGCCTTAATTCCCCCAAAGAAAAGGAGATCCAGATTTATGTGAATACCTTTAGTTCTGAAACAAGAAAAGATAAAACAGGTTACATTCATGTATTCATGAAGCAGGTAGTGTATGTATTGGCGAATTCTGT
Organism: Pteropus vampyrus; assembly: GCF_000151845.1. Classification (NCBI taxonomy): domain Eukaryota; kingdom Metazoa; phylum Chordata; class Mammalia; order Chiroptera; family Pteropodidae; genus Pteropus; species Pteropus vampyrus. The sequence goes on from NW_011889264.1 coordinate 756,413, forward strand.
ACAAATTCACTTATTGTTCCATCCCTCTTATTTCTGAAGACCCTGTGCTCATTTTCCCTCAATAACATGAAAGCAGTTTTAGCACAACTGAATTTTCAGATTTAAAAGGAGGTATCCACAATTCAAAAATGCCCTTTGTGTGTGTATTTGTGTGCAACAAGTTGATTAGAAGATCAGTGTGATTCCACTGGGAACAAAAATTTTCTCTGGTTTATGAGATTTTTTTTATCAATAAAACTAAAGGACATCTTCCAGCTAGGAAAATTGTGGTCACAGGTCAGAATTTTGACATCTTGATAAAGATGGTGAGCTGTGACAAGCAGCCAATTTTCTTTTCTTGGTCTGTATCACTTGTCTTGTGTTTCCATTGATAGATGTTCTATCTTTGATTGTTGGAATGACAACTTTTATGGGGATGGGAAAAAAACTAGATCTAGGAACAGTGGTCCTCAAATGTTTGTATGTCTATAAATCACCCAGGGGACTTGTTAAAGAAAGAAGCAGATCGTGATTCAGTAGGTCTGGAATGTGGCCCTTGAATCTGTAATTTATACAAGTAGCCCAAGTGCTTCTGATTTGTGGCTACACTTTGAGAGGTGTTAGTCTAGACGGGGGTGGGCAAGCTATATAACCTGTGGGCCAGATCTAGTTGCCTGTTTGTGTAAATGAAGCTTTATTAGAACCCAGCCACCCTCATTTGTTTTTGTGTTGTCCGTGGGTACTTTTGCACTGCGATGGTAGAGTTGAGTAGTTGTGATAGAGACTGTATAGCTCACAGAGCTTAAAATATTTACTACCTAGCCCTTTACAGGAAAAATTTGCAGACCTCTGGTGTAGGAGAAGAGAGAAAATTTCAAATTGTTTATGGAAGTCAACAATATATGCATATGTATGTGTGTTTGTATAATATATGTGTATATATATGAATATACACGTGTGATATTTTAAATGCCTTGTATTAGTTTGCCCATGTAAAAGGTACATGAAAGTGTAGATGGTTTGGTTCGAGGGCTAGAGATCAATATGTATGTATGGGTATATAATACACACATATGTGCATATATGTTTATATATGTATATATGTATATATGTATACACACATATGATATTTTAAATGCCTAGTATTAGTTTACCCATATAAAAGGTACATAAAAAGTTGGATGATTTGGTTCAAGGGCTAGAGGTTGAGTACGGTACCGTCTCAGTAATTTAATAGGAGGAGTGTAATGTAAATGTTAGTAGTGTTATCTCTGTAGTTACACAGACAGTGATCCAAAAGCTGAGTATGGTACATTTTGAGCTTGTGACCTTGGACAAGTTACTTAGCTTTATAACCTTAGTTTCCTAATCTGTGAAAAGGGGATGATAGTAGTACTTACTCATGGAGTTGTGAGGATTAAAAAAAGATAACGTAAGTGAAGCATGTGGTATTGTGTCTGGCGTATATCAAGTACTCAGTGAATGTTGGCTCTTAGAATCATCTACATCCTCACCAGTGTTGCACATTATTACTGAGCTGGGGGTATTGTAGTCAACAGATTTTGCTACTGTGCCTGTTTCAGCACCCTGGGATAAAAATGTAGGCCAAAGTTTAGACTAAATGTCATTTCCAATTTTCCTCTTGAATACACAGTTTCAAGGAGGCGCCTGTACCTTTGGAAGTGGTTATTCCAATCTCCTTGAAAAATATTACTTAATTGTAGCCATGAAACCATATTCCTAATCAAAAGTTCCATCAAGCAGAAGCTAATAAATGATAAATTAAGAGAAGCCTCTGTGTGCTTTATTATAATTTCTTCAATCTACAGTGAATCACTAATGGTGGATATGATACAAATACACATTTTACCTGCAATTGTGAAAAGATCTACCTGTAATCCAACAGCTATTTTCTTTCTGCTCTGCTTATTAACTATGAGCTAAGTCGTTAAAAACAACAACAGCAAGAACAACAACAACAAAACAAAAAAACCCTGGAAACAAAAGATGCAAGTTAATAATTCTTTGGTCTATTTAGAAAAGAGGCTGAATTTGTCCTTGAGTGATCAAAGAACATAAAAATATCACCATCCTCCTCACAAATGTCTCCTATGTGTACCAGCAGCCATGTACCTTTATTCTAAATCAATGATTCTCAGTGGGGGACGATTTTACCTTCTCACTGGGGATGTTTTTGGTTGTCACAACTGGGGGTGTGGGGAGGAAATACTACTGGCATCTAATGATTAGAGGTCAGGGATGCTGCTAACCCTGATCTCTGGGAAGAGAAGTACCGGTTCTCCAGTTTCTGGACTAGCCTGTGGCATAGGTACCAGGTGATTAGTAATTAACTCATTTATTGCCATGAGGCCACCTCCAAAATCTTCTTTGCAACCTTTCTGCTATTGACTGCTTTGCTACCTTATAAAGTATGCTTCCGATTTAAAAGGAAAATGTATTCACCTGAGGGAAGGTTATAACAGAAGAAATGATTCAATCAGGACATGGCCCATAGAATTTTGGAGATGAATGAGTCCTTACATTCATGGTCATTGAGTCTGGCATACCAACTACAGTGATTCCTGATGACTTCAAGTGGCTTACACCAAACATTATTTTTAATTTTGACCACTGTATATTTATTTTAATATATTCTAATTATTTATATATTATGCAATATTAAAATGAAGTTATTAAAATTAAAAAGAAAATGTCAATAATTTAATAGTATTTAATAAAATGAATATTAATTAGAAAAATGCAACTGACATTAAAACTGTGTTCTAAAGATTAAATTTTGTAAATGTATTTAAGTTTTAAAAAGTGAGCATTTTTTTTTTTTTCAGAAGAAATAATAACACTTCCATGGTACAGGATATGGCAAAGCCATGAAAGAGACATTAAAATTTCTGAGGTCTGAGGAACCCTAATGTAGTTTAACACTCTTATTTTACACACTGGGATAATATTAATAATGATTTAGAAAGCACTGTCCCACTTCTCTATTACTATGAAATAAAAGACCCCAATGCTTAGGGGCTTAAAACAGTTGCAACATTAATTTTACTCATGAATCTACAATTTGGACAGGGCTTCATGAGGACAGCTCATCTCTGCTTTTCTATGCCAGCTAGAATGGCTGGATGGCTGGGGGCTAGAATCCTTCAAATGCTCTCTCACTCACATGTCTGGTGGTTTATGATGGCTGTTAGTTAGGACATCAGTGTGGGCTGTGGTCAGAATTTTTACATATGGCCTCTTCATGGTGTCTGGCTTCCTCACATCATGGTAGCTAGATCACAAAGGGTGAGTATCCGAGACAGAAGATCAGGCAGATCATGCCTTTTCACTTAGCCTCACGTGTCATGCAGCATCACTTCTGCCCCAGTTGTAGGGGGTAGAGACATAGACCTTACCTCTTTGTGGAAGAGTGTCAATGTCACATTGTTAGGATGACATGGGGTATATTGCTGCCACCATCTTTGGAAAAAATAGTCTGTCATAAGCACCAAACATATATTAGTATATTTAAAGCCTTGCAACTATTTTCATGTGAATCCTTTTTTCACCCTCCCCGCCCCTGCTCTTACTCAGATAATGAAATGAAGACATATTCATTAACACATAGCTGGTTTGTGGCTTAAACAGAAAGTTAAAGTAATTTTGGGATTCAGAGAAGACATTCTTCACCAGGTTGTCAAGTTTACAGGGATACTTCTCACACTCTCTTCCATCCCTTCACTAGGATGATTGCCTTCCTTCCACCTGGGACCATTCATTCTGCAGTTCTAAAAGGGGCCCTCTTAGAAACAAAGATACCTGTTACGGCCTCCCCCAAGGTCATCAAATCTGAAGCACTTTAGTTAGAGGCTATTTACTGGTTTTGTTCAGTCAAGCAACTTAATTTCTTTTAGGCACTAAGGCTAGAGGTCAAAATTATTTTTCTGGTCAGCTTAATGCAGAGATAATTGTGTTGGCTGCATTTTCTTGAGTCTTTAAATGTTTTAAAGTTTTTAGTTGTTAAATATTTCAAATAAAATACAAAAATAATTTTCATAACCTATCACCCAGCTTTAACAGATCTTTGCCATGTTTATTGTTTCACTTTTAAAAATAGGATATTATAGATACCCAAATCCCCCTCTCCCTCCCTAGAGGTAACCACTACTCTAATTTTGTTTATATCAGTCCCAAGGGCACTTTCATTCTTACTTCAAAAATTATCTGTCTGTCTCTCTGTCAGCCTGTCAATTTGTCTGTCTGTCTGTCTGTCTACCTACCTACCTACCTACCTACCTACCTACCTACCTACCTATCTAAATAATCTAATCTTTTAAATAGTTATATACACTTGTTAATGACAGGAATATATTCTGAGAAATGCCTTGTTAGGTGATTTTGTCATTGTGTGAACATCATAGGGTACACTTAAACCAACCTAGATGGTCTAGCCTATTTTACACTTAGGCTATATGATAGTTGACCAAAACATCATTATACAATGCATGACTTTATACATAAATTCCTGTATTTTGTATAGCTTTGAGATTTATCCATGTTTAAACTTTTAGAAATAATTTATTCTTTTATCTGCTGTATAGTATTCCACTGAACGAATAAATTAGTTTATCCGGTCCTGTTTGTCACAGCTTCTTCTTTTGTTCTGCTAAGCATACTGGAGTAAACTTCCTTATTACGTGTCTTCCAGAGCATGTGCAAATATTTCTCTAGGACTGATCACTAGAAATAGATGTACATTTTCATCTTCATAGGAATTGCCAAAAGCTCCCCAAATTTCTTCTCCCAATTATATATAAAAGTTCTAATTTCCCCTTTTCAGTATTGACACTTGGTGTTATCAGGCATACACATTTTTGAAACCGATATGATGGGCTTCAGATGACACTTTAGTATGTTTTAATTTGCATTTCTGTGATTACTAGTAAGTTTGAACATCTTTTCATAAATTTTTGCTCTTTGGAATTCTTCTGTTAATTATGATTTATTTCCTCTGCCCTTTTTTTTTCTATCAAGTTTTTTTTCAATCAATACATTAGGAATTCTTTATATGTTCTGATCAGAATACTGTGTAATTATATGTGAAGAAAATACCTCCATCTGCTTTGTGGCTTATCTTTTCCCTTTGTTCCTTGTATGTTTTGTCAGAACATTTAAATTTCAGTACAACCAAAGTTATTAGCCTTTTATGGCTTATGCTTTTTGTGTCTTGTTTAAGAAATTATTCCCTACTGGGATGTCATAAAGATAGTCTCCCATGTTTGATTCTTCAAGTTGGATGATTTTGTCTTCTCATGTTTGAATATTTATATACAATGTTTTTTCCATTTTGGAAGAAAGTAATCTAATTTTCTACTTTTTCTAAGTGGATCGTTAATTGTCCTAACACTGCTGAAAAGTCCATAATTTCTCTCGTTGATTTTCAGTGTAGCTCCGTCATATACCAGGTTCGTCATATGTCTGTGAGAGGGTTCTAAGTTTTCCATGTCTATCTCTATGCTAATATTAACCATTGTAATTAATGTTGCTTAATAATAAGCTTTGCTATCTGGTAAGCTGAGACACCCCCTGTCTGACTCACTCCTTTATCAATCCTTCTCTCTAAAAATTGCCTTGGCTATTCTTGACTTTTTGCTTCCATATGAATTTTAGGATCAGCTTGTCAACTGCTCAGAAATGCCCTGTTGGCAGTTTTGATTAGTATTGTGTTTAGTTCATAGATTATTTTGAGGTCAATTTCTATTTTAAAATAGATTCTTGCTGTTCATGAACAAAGTATAGCTCTCCACGTATTCAAGCCTTTTTGAGTCTTCAGATCTCTCTCTCTTGGAACCTCTATATAGGGATCAGTCAAATTTGCTTTTCTAGAAGTGAATGCTGGCTCCTCCTATGCCCACCTATCTCCTGAGCCCAGCAAAGAGCCTCCCATGTCAATGGTGATGATGGATGCAGTGACTCTCATAGCCATGGAAGAGGGCACTGTGAATATGGGGATTCCTGTCCACTGTTCTAGTCAGCCTATTCACTGCTAGAGTCTGGCTGCTGTGATGGGGCAGGGCAGAGATGAACGGTTGGATGCTGAGACCGGGGCACCAGGTCTGAGTGAGAGGCCTGGGGGTTGTGGTCATTGTGAATGCACAGTTATTTCCTGGGCCCAGTTGCTCTCTGTGTTCTAGCAGCAGTGCATCTGTGTGCTGAATCATAGTTACTGAACTAAACTGCTTGGATTCAAATCCAGTCTCTACCACTTACTAGCCTGGGGAAGTCGCTTAACTTACTTGTATGCCAGTTTCTTCATTTTTTAAGTAGGGAACTTCATAGGGTTTTGAGGATTAAAAGAGGTCATATAAGTAAAGTGCTGAGAGCATTGCTGTGCTCTTTGTGGGTTAGTTACGTGCTGTTCCAACACCACCATTAGTAGTTATTCTTATTATTGTATTGAACCATCTTGGATTCAAGTTGGTATTTTCCTATGCATACGTTCTCTTGAAATTAGCTTCCTTGAACATACTCTGTCTAGCACTTATTGGTGGTTGATGGTATTCATTAGCATATTCAAGTTTCTTAAAATATTTGTAGTATAAAAACTGTTTAATCTTTTTTAAGCCAATTTTTTTCCAAACCCACCTGTCCACTGAACTCTTCCCTTTTCCAAAGAGTACCTATTAACATCAGTGTAATTAGTATTCCATAGAAGACAATTTCAAGAATAGTCCTTAAGGCATACTTGTAAAAATTATTATTATTATTATTTTTGGCATATAGTACAGTAAGATATCCCAAGAAGATATATTCTTAGCTGGGGGTGGGGGGAGAGGGTTTGAAAACAGAGATTAGCTAAAGAAGAAAGACTGACATTTGTAGGGAGTCTCTGATCAGTAAACTATCCTTTAAGTATATTAAAAAAAATCTATACCATACATTACTCTATACCACCGGTTACAAACATAGTCACAGAACTGAGGCCATTGGCGGGAAAAAAGTGTGTGTGTGTGTGTGTGTGTGTGTGTGTGTGTTAAAAGGAAAGTATACATGTTGTGATTTTGGTGCCTATATTGCAGCCTGGCCTCAGAGGTAAAATTTGACTCATTTTGCTGGAGCCCTGTTGGACTTTCTCCTGAAGGCAGGAAGGCCAGTTTATTGGTATTAATCACAGTTCATTTGCTGCTTGTTTTTGTTTCTTCAAAGAACTCCAGTTGCAATTGGGAATGGCATTTCGGGAATGTTGAGAATGCTACTGAGATATATGCTGACTCCCCACCCCCTCATATGTATTTTATTTCCTTAGCTTATTTAATTGTTCTGAATCAAGAACAAAATGCAAAGACAAAGCAAAGAAGAGGCAGCTTTGTGCTGCCACCTCTCATGTCACTGTCAACTTCTCTTGCTACTCTTAATGGAGCTGAGAGAGAAGAAGCGAATTATGCTAGTGTTTGAGCCAAATAATTAGCCCTTTATCAAGAAAAGCAAAGCAAAACCAATTGTACAAACAATTTTCTTTCCTTTTCTTTCATTTCTTGAAAGATCTTTTCTTAGAATGGCTTCTTTTAACTCCTCTCTATTTTTTCCCTGTGGCACTTTTTATTGCAGTAAGGTGTCACCTCATTGTGGGCCATGGATGAGTTTGAAAGCGGGTGCTACAGAAACTGGTAGGGACGGTCTAACCAAGTAGAGAACTTGAGCTGAGAAGTAAATTCTTGGGCAGGGCCATTGGTCTTCTCAATTATTCTTCATTATGTTTCAGCAGATTAAGTAAGCAGTAAAACCCAGATGATTCACTGATAAACTGTAGTACCTCAGTTTATGAACGTTAGAATAAAATGTTTAGTTTTAGGTCTAGGTGCTTCTAGAATCTTAAAAGCAATTATTTTATAGCCTTGGTTTCCATGGCTTGTGTTTAGTTCTTTCAGCACATTCATGCTAGGATGTCTTGGGTTAACTCAAATTAATAACATTTTGTTGCTTTACAGTTTTATGAATGAAGTTTTATAGATGTTTTTGTCTCGTATTTCTTTTCAAACTTCGCATAAGTACTTAAAAATCTATAAATTACTTAGAAATCATGTTAAAGTAATAACTTTTGGCTTCTCTGTCAAAGATATATTTTTATGGAACTTAATCACCACTGTACTTAAACAGAAACATTAAAATGCAAAATAAAGCTTGTTTTTTATTAAAAAAAGAAAAGAATTGGTCACACTTGCAATATGTAAACATTGCTGCCTGGTAAATTATAATCATATTGCTGCTGGATCATGCATTACATTGTGCTAATGCTAAAAGACTGATTCCCAGTGATGTCATTACAGGCTCTAAGTAGACAGGATCTGTTACTATTAAAAGATTCTGTGCTAACAATTTGCAACAGACCAAGGAATAATCTGACCAGGGCAGGACTGACTAGAATTGTAAAGAGGCATTTCTTTTTATTGAAAAAAAAAACCTTTCAAATGTTAGATTTTAACTCTCTCTAGGGCAAGATCCATTAGACATGGGCCGTTTTATTAACTTAAAAAGTATATTCCATGCCACCAAATTCATTCCTCTGTGTTGAGTTGTCTTTACACTAGGATCAAATGCAGAAGTTGAGACTTGCAGAAGAAAGTTTTTCTCTTTCTGCATGCCTCTGTGACCATTGCAGATCAAATAAGAAGTGAATGGTCATGTAATGGTTTTTAAAGCAAATGTTTTTTTTAAATTTATTTTTTATTAAATTTATCGGGATGACATTAATAAAATTAATAAAATTAATATGACATTAATAAAATTATATGCAAATGCTTTTTATTTTATACTCTTTTACTCCATGGAGACAGGATGCAGCTGTGATTCTAATATGTCCACTAGTGGGCGCTGTAGTGCTTTCAACTTTCTGCATATTTTTTATCTGGGCATAGTATTAAAGAAAATCATACAGTGAATGGTGAGTTTCCCTGAAGAGCTACTGTCCTGTCAAGAAAGACACCAAAAATAAATTTGGAAGATTATATCTACTGAAATTATTTACTAAAATTTTAGAACAGAATTACGTGCTTGAGATTGCTATTCAGTTTTTGCTGGCATTCATTTATATTTGTGAATTGTCACATTTATTCTTGTTTGATAGGCATATACATTGAGGTCCACATTATGCAGAGAAGAAAAGGTACTTAATGCCATGTACAGATTAACAGTATTTATTAGGAGAAAATCCTGCCTCTTTCCAGTAAAGAAAAACATTTAACATGTTTGGTTTAAGTGATTTTGAGTATAAGGCCATGCAGTTGTGGCTAAGATGTCTGTTTGATATTTAGGGAAGAATTTGATGCTTTAATAAGGGAATCATCTGTCTCCCTCATCCATCATTCGCCATCCTCATCCATCCAAACACCACTGTAAATTTGTCAGAGCCTTTTCCATATTCAGTACTTGTATAAATAATGGCTTGCTGTGATGTGAAAACAGGGAAATGTGCACTTTCTGGCTATGTTATATATCTGATCACAGTCATGCGACATCTCAGTTTTTGTTTTGTATTGCTCAGCCTCAGTGCATATAATTTAAGCCCCATAGCCAAAGGACATTTTTCTATGTTGACCCTTATTGTGGTTAGTACTTGCCAAAATGAAATTAGTTTTGGGGGGCTATTCTACAGCAGATGAAACACAGCCCCTGCCCCATTACCATGCTTTTATTGTTGCCCATCGCCTCTCCTTCTCTCCTTTGCTATCTGAGGGATTATGCAGGTTCTCTGCAATATTCTGAAATTAATCAAAGCAAGCAAAACCCCATGCCTTATTATTTATCACAGGAAGAGAGTGGTTTCCACAATCCAGACAGCTTTGTGATGTTGTCCAGTTGTGTAACTAGAATTTTATTATCTTAAAAAAAGGTTCTGGTTTTTACACAATGAAACCTTTTCATGTTAAACTTGTACGAGCAGTGGATGGCTCCATGTGAGTGTGACAAAGGATTTGAATTTAACTGATAGGCTGTTTCCTTTATTTAAATAAGGAACTGATCTGTGAACAATGTCCATTTCTTTCTTTGATTTTTAGCTTAGCAGAACAGCTGTGTGTCCTTAATGCAGTTTGGGTCATAGAAGCTTTCTATGCAATTAGATAGGCGCAAACTTATAGGATGCTTACCCAGTCTGGACCTTGTGTTCTGTCTCATCTTTTTATAATCATGCTCTACAAATGATTTTTTTCCACTAAATTACTGGCCATTGTACAGATTGCAGACACTTAGTTTGATTGAAAGTAATAAAAGGAGATTATCCACTGGGTTGGTTGAGTGAAGGTTCTGATTTGACCCACTGCCTGGAGAGAAAAGAATTAATCTTATAAACCCGACTTACTTCTGCCATGCTTTGAAAAACTGCCAGGAATGCATTAGATCTCTTTTGTCTTAAGTCCAGTGAGATGTAAAGGTGGAGTGGGATAGATCCAATATATGGAACCAAATAGATGGTGGCCTGTGTATTATGCTTTTAGTGGTAACTTTAACTATGATGGGAGCTTTATCTTGCTTCCTGAGTAAATTTCTACCACAATCTTTGAATTTGAGGAGGAGGGGGAGGAGAAAAAGAAGGAAGAGAACTGTCTTTCATTTATCAAGTATGTTCTTTGTGCCAGGCACTCTTTTAGATCCTAAGTGTAGAATCCAAACATATTTAGGTTATATATGCTTTTGTATCTTATCCTCATGAAATCGAATATCATTATGCCAACTTTATGGGAATGGAAACAGGTACCAAGAAGTAAAGTGCAAGATCCTACAGCTAACAGGTGGATGATTTGAGATTCAAATCCAAGTTTTATTTCCCCTTTCCAATGCTTGTAAACACCACACTCTCCTGCCTCTTCTTCAAAGATGAAAACATTAATTCTGGGAGACCAGAGTGAGATGCAGCAGGCGGGGCGGGGGGCGGGAGGTGGTGGTGGTGGTGGTGGTGGGGACCTTTTGTCCTCTTTAGGATGTAACACCTGAACTGCGAAGGGCACAGGCTTTGGAGCCAGACAGACCAGGGTGTATGCATCCTGGCTCTTCTCTTTGTTGTTGTCGTCGTTACTAACCTCTCTAAGTCTCTGTTTTGTCTCTATTAACATATCTCATAGGTTGTTGGAAGTGTGTGGGAAGACGACCTGGGGAGTGTTAGATGGCAGATACTAGCATGAAGGTCTGTTGAAAGATATGATGAGCTGCCTTGGGAGGGAGGCTGGAGATTGGGGATGGTATTTGGCACTAAGAAGGCAGCACAGAGAGGTTTCCATATGGTACATTGGGAGAATCTTCAGGCACCTAATTCGCATGGAAAATCCCAACTCAGAAATGACAAATAATGAGAATCAAACCTACTTCAATATCCTTTGAACTCTAAAAAGATAGCTCTTCTCCCACAGCTACTTTCAGGATACACTTTAGGCAAAATGGTAGTGTCAACTCTGATCTTTATTTCAGCTGTGTAATTTCCACCAAGAGTCTGGAATGACACCGAACACTCAGTACTCTGGACATAGCCATGTTTTAATGGAGGAGGCACTGCACAGGCATCTCTCATATCCACTTCTCTATTCCTTTGTATGTTGATTTCTTTCCTGTTGGGGGAGTAAGAGTGAGAAAGATAGAGAGAAAACAAAAGAACATTGTGCTAGAATTAGTTCCTTTCACTCAAATTCTTCAGGTCATTCAGTTTGTCTGAGGGTGTTTTCCATTAATCTTCAGCCTTTGTTGTTGTTTTTGTTGTTGACAGTTGCAATCTATTTTCCCAAATTTGCCCCCTTTTGAGTCTTGAGATCTGGTAGGATAGAATGAAGGAGGGAAAAGGAAAAAGTAAGGGGGAAAGACGTCAAAAGGATAAATGATGTAGGCTCAGGTGTGGGGCCATGCTAGGATGGTCCTTGTCCTGCAGGTCAGTGTACTAAGGGTGGCTCTGTGGGCTGAACCAAGATATTTGGAGGGAGATGGCTGTGGGACCTATTGAAGCCTGGTGTGTGTGTACGTTATATTGTGTGTGTCTATTTATTCAGAATTCAATATGAATCTCTCCCTACTTTTCCTGTATTTAGGGATGCCTTTATTATCCACGAGCGGAATAGAATGACACAATCACTGTATCTTATCTACCTGGTTCCAAAGTCAGTAGGACTAGTCTTACATTTTTGTCATTGTTATTCAGATAATTTCAACCTAAAGAAAACCAGTCCTCCACTCTTTCTCTGGCAGAGAGGGAATATGCTCTTGCTCTAACCTAGGGCTTTAGACATAAGTGAACTGGCAACTGGGAGACCAGGTCAAGGATTGAGTCAGTTTTTCTTTTCTTTCTAAGTTTAAAGTGTTTTTGTTCAATGTCTGGACAAACCTCAAAGGGCCCAGGATCAAGGATGGAGGTAGTGATTCAACGCACCCTTGATTCCTGAACTTCAGAGCCCTTAAGGCTACCCCTTCCTGTCCTGTCTCTTGGGGTGTGTGTGATGTGAACACTCTGTAGAGCCCCTTGGGCAGCTGGTTAGGGTTTGGCCGGATAGCCGCAAGAGCCTTCTTGATGCATGAACACTTCATCTGTTTCTCCCATTCTTGTCCCTTCTGAGGGAAGGAATTAGACAAGGAAGGCATAAGCGGGGAGTCCCTGGAGTCAGGCTTCGGCCCTTTTCCTTGTTTCCCTCTTGCTTTTGTCTTCGCCAGAGTCAAGCTCCTGGTCTGCAAGTTGTTTAGCAGATGGCTCAGCAGCAGACACCCAGCTGGGCTGATTTAACCCACAGAGTGTTTGTGTTTGTGTTTGACAGCCAAGACAGGAAGCAAGAAAACTGTTTTCATTGGGATCGGCCTCAGTTGTTTCTCCAAAAGCGATGGTTGAACTGCTGTGCTGTTTCTGGAGCCATTATGCCATGAAGTGAAGTTTGGATGAAGGACAGATGTATTATCTAGGAAGAAATTCTGGTTCTTCCAAAGAATGTTCGGTCATTGCCTGTGCCAACAAATGAAACTGCTTTCCAGTGTTCTGTTTATGTAGAGACTATTTTTACATAATTTGTAAAAAGGCCTATGACATTACTCCTCCTTTGCTCTAAAGCAAGTAAGTAGCAAGTGCTGGTCATATCTATTTTACAGATGAGGAAATAGAGACACTGAGAAATTAAATAGATCAGTGCTTCTCAAACTTACATATATCATAAAGCGCCTGAGGATCTTGTTACACATGCAGATTTTGATTCAGTATTCTGGAGAGGAGACCCGAGAACCTGTATTTCTAATGTGCTCCACTGTGATGCAGATTCTGCTGGTCTGTGATCTACACTTTGAGTTTCAAAGATGTGACTTACTAGGCACACAGTGAGTGACTGAGTAACTTACCAGAGAAGGTTACTTGCCTGTGTCACAGAAAGCAAAACAATACAGTCTTCCAATTACGACTATATCTAAATTGTTTCAAAATAGTTAGTTAAAATATAAAGCATGCCATTTTTCTGGATGTTTTGAGCATAGGACATAAAACAACCAGATTGACAATATTTGGTTTTTAATAAAATTAGCTAGTTAGTCTGCTTTCATGCAGCCATAACTACAGCTGCCTTAGGTAATAGAGACATAACAAATTGTATCCAAGCCTCAGGAACTTAGTAGTGCTTAGAAGGCAAGGCAACTGCTAGCTTATAAATTCACATTTTATTCCAACTAAAACCTGTAAATGGTGTGTGTGTGTGTGTGTGTGTGTGTGTGTGTGTGTGTGTGTGTGTGTGTATGTGTGTGTAGGTCCAATGTTACTGTTTCTAGCTGTACTCCTGTAGTCTCTGTCCTTATAACGTGTTATCAGAGCAGAGTTGGCCTCTGTAAGACAATCTTTCCCATGTGTTGCTACTCACAAGGATTTCACAATTTGTTGATGACTCACACATCTGTGTGGAAATATACGCTACTGCCCTCAGCTGCAGTAGTTTATGCCTTTCTTCCAGAATATGATTACCCAGAAGTACGTAATAGTCATTTAATGGGGAACAGGTGTAAGAAGAAACAGTCATTTTGAACAAAAGGAACAGACACAGATTACAGCATGAAGGATTTAGGTTAGACATCCACATGTGGGGAAAATTCTCTTCTGCCAATATGAGCAGTGAAGCATTGGAACATAGAATCAAAGCTGAGTTGTGGCACATTTTCAGGGCATTTGAAAGGAAAGGGCAGGTGGTTTTATTTCAATGCTTTCTATACAGCTCCTCTCAGAGGGAGGCAAATGAATTCTGCAATTGCTGGAGATCGTTTTTTGTTCTGTGATTCATGAGAGATGAATTCTGGGGACATCTGATTAAAAACCATGTCAAAGAGCCACATATTCTAGAGATCCTTTCTGATCATCCTAATTGATACTGGATGTCATTTTTTGGCACGAGGACGGAAATCCAACAAGTATTTGTTCAGACCAGTTTCATGTAATGTCTTTTTCTTTGGCTGATTTTCACCTACACCTTCAATGGTAATAAAAATTATCTTCCCTAAGGGCTTATGAGATATTGTAAGTACAGTATCATCTAGAATGCTCAAAGGATTCAAAGGTCATCAGATCATCAGATATTCTTTCTCCCAGTATGATTTGGAATCTTCCAAATTTTAATCATGTATATAATAGTCCTTCATTTTCCTTTCTAATTGGAATTTTAACTAGGGATGACTACAAGCAGTGACTTTCCTCACTTTGAATGGTTCAGTGTACTAGGTCAGGGGTCCCAACCCCAGGGCTGCAGACCAGTACCAGTCTGTGGCCTGTTAGGAACACAGCAGGAGGTGAGCGGTGGGTGAGCCAGGGAAGCTTTATCTGCATTTGCAACCACTTCCCAGCACTAGCATCACTGCCTCAGCTTCACCTCAGATCATCAGGCATTAGATTCTCATAGGAGCACAGATCCCTGGAGCCAAAAAGGTTGGGGACTGCTGTACTAGACAATGATGAAAGATGTCCATACATTGGTCCAGAATCACCATATTACTATCATTTTTGGCATTATACCATATTAAAACCCATGTCTTGAGAGAAAGTGAGACAGTGCCTAAAAATAGTGGAGATTAAACTTTGCAGGCTTTTTTTTGAAGGATCCTGAAAATAAAATACTATGTGTCTTCTAAGTGACTAATGGCACCCTCTTATAAACAGCATCATAAGATATCACACACAGACACACGCACACACAATCACATAAAGATGAGAAATGGGCATTTGAGTTTCTAGTGAATATTTTCTAGGTCCATTATATATGGGGTCAGCAGCAGTGTACATTCAATAAAATTCACAGCAGGCAAATAGGAATGTGGAGAAATGCTACAGACCTTTTGGAGCCAGATAACTCAAACATCAGGAAGGTTGGCAAACCTGCAGCTTTTGAAAACAAGAACTAGGAAGATGGAAAAAGAGGATGGGAGAAGCTAATAGGAGTGACAGGCTTATATTTTAAAGATTGCTTACGTGGTGGGGTTTATGGCACCTGGATTCCGTACTTTTTTCTACTTTTGTCTTTATCGCAATCACGGAATCTACTCCTCAGTGAGCTGACCCATCAATCCAGGGTCTGGACAAGAAAACTGAATTCTGTGGTGATTATTGTTTTTGGTTATTAAATCCAAATTAGCTAAAGCAAAGCCAACATAACAATTCATTTTCATCAGCTTGTCAGATTACTAGACCAGTGAGGTTAATTAGTATTTTAAAAGAAAAGAGATGGAAACCTTGACCCTAGTACATTTTTCTTTTCTTTTTTAATTAAATTTTTTGAGGTGATGTTGGTTAATACAATTATATAGGTTTCAAGTGTACACTCCAATAATCCATCATATGTATACTGCATTGTGTGTTTACCACCCAGAGTCAAATCTCCTTCTGTTGCCATATATTTGACCCCCTTTTCTCTTATATACTGTTCCCTTTCCCCCTTTCCTTCTGGTAACCACTAAACTGTTGTCTGTGTCTATGAGTTTTTGTTTGTCTTGTTCATTTGTTACTTTCAGTTTTATAATCCACGCAAAAGTGAAATCACATTTTTCTTATTCTGCAAAATCCCAGAAATTTAGAATTCATGGATCATTAAATTTCAAAATTTTGCCAATTAAAATTTTTCTATGAAAGGTATTTCCCAATTAAAAAGCAAAACCCAACAAACAAATAGAAAACAAAATAACCAACCATGGTTTACTATAACCATCATCTCATAAAAGGAAAGACATTTGAACACTGAAAATGTGGTAAGGAGATATTCTTAGGATGAAAGATTGCCTGTATGATAAATTTATCTTTGTGACAACTGAGTGAAGACCAGTGAAAAATCTCATCATGGACCAACACTGGCCAACTGATTAGGATTTGGGAACCACTCTTGAAAAAACCAGTTGTTTGTTTAGAAGTTGATCTGCTTGAAGGGATGTGGTGACTTCTGGAGGCCCATTGGCCTTTGGCTGTGGATGGTATTCACTGATGAGATACATAGGCCATAAAAAATTAGAGATGTTGGAATATTTTTACAAAAACGTCCTCATAAATGAAAATATATCATTTTGACTCAGCCAGGCATAAAGAATTTTCCTAATAGCCAATTTGTCTTTTGATTGTTTTCTCAAGATTTAGCAATTCTTGTGGCCCTTTAAGTATAGAAGGATATGAAACCTGCTTTTTAGAGGATATCACACTATATCTAATTAAACTCTGCTTTGTTTTTCATTGTTACAATGAAAAGATTTAGCAATTTCACTGCAGAAACTTATGTATCATAATGTTTGAATTGAGAAATCTTCCTGTTACTATTATTTAACTTTTAGTTATAACTCCTAACTCCTTTTACTATTGTGTTATATGTAAAGCTTTCTGAACCAGGAAGACTTGGTTGAGAGGAAATGAACACCAGTGTTTGAAGACTACAAACCAGTTGCGAGTGCCTAGACTAGTCCAGGCATTATATGTATAATCACCTCCCATTTTGTATCTCTCTTAGGTACGATAGTCCATTTTTTCACCCAGATTCTGTGTTGGGAAACAAATGCTGGGGATGAGATAAGCTCCCAGGACAAGCTCTTTCAACATTATAACCATTTGCAGCAATTGTTTTTACCTACAAATGTCTGGGCCTGACTTGGTAGTAATCCCATAGAATGGTAGAGCAGGAGAGACTTGAAGGATGGTTTATTTTGTAGATGAGGAAGGGGTAGGGAAGGGTCCTAGGAGGAATTCAAGTTGAAATACAGATGTCTGCAAAGGATCTAACAGGGCCCAGAAGTGGAAAATTGAGGAGGATGACAGAGTTGAAAGATACAACAGTATTTCAGATAAAACTTTACGGATTCCTTCCAACAGCCTGTAGATTGCTGTTGGAGCTAAGTGAATGGTTTTGCGTATAATGTGTTCCACAGCTGTTAGGAGATGCCAGATGTGTGTGTATTGTATTCTTTAGATTGACTGTGTTAATGAGGGCCTGCACATGGTCACTTACCTATATTTACAGTCAGCTTTCAAAGGCCATAAGGTCATCTTCTAGGCTCCTTGCAACAGGGGCTCTGATAACAATTGACAACAATTTTGGCAAAAGTAGATGCTCCTTAAAACATTTGTTTATTTAAATTTTACATGGATATTACACAGAGAGTCTGCTCCAGTTTTAAGATACCTGGAAATTCTTTTCTTTCTTGATTCAGCACTTATAGCATGGACTGCTTTGGCTTAAAGGAAAATTTAAAAGTCAAGTGTCACTGAATCAACCTTACACAAACAGTTAATCTAAAGATCGAAGTATAGTCCTTTTATTAAGCTCATTTTTGTTTGCTTTTGTTTATTTTTGGCTATCTATACTAAGGCATTCAAGTACTTAGGTTTTCATAAAACTTTTTCTTGCCTCCACTTGTGTTAATACAGATATTAAGTCTAATAGTATCTACTTAGCATAAACAAGAAGATAAAAATGATTCCTATGATTGAAATGTTTGTTATTTAGCATTAAGCATCTTTCTGCTCCCATGCGTTTTGCATTTTAAGCCACTCGGTGCTTGGTTTGAGGATTGCTAGATTAGTTTTAATCCCCTGTCTAATAGTGGAGTAGTGGTGAGATTTATTACATAGGCAGGGTTTGGTCCTTGGATTTAAGAGGGCTCACATGCACTTTTCATGCATATTAAATTTGGGAAACCACCAGTTCAGTATAAAAGGTTGGGGAGACATCCTTATCTCAGAATGGTTCTCTTTAGGAACACAAAGTGCAGACAGCATTTATTGCATTAATGAAAAAAAAAATTGATTATAAGTGTTTCTTTTGGGGTCAAACTAATGTTCTCATAATCTGTTTTTTTTTTTTTCTTTTGAAATGTGCTCTGCCATCATTTCAAAGCATTCTAGATGTTTTCTTTATTTCTTGGGAGGCCACCTCCCGGGGAAAGGTAAATAGCTTATTATATAATGGGTTCTTCCCAAGAAAAATGGAAAAGGTTGAGTATTACCCAACTGGGGGAATAAATAAATAAATATTTTCAGAAATCGCAGAAAAACAGGATAATTCACTATTCTAGAGAACCTAATCATTGCCAGATTTCCTCCAAATTGATATAAAAACCTGTTATTTTGAAGATTACAGGTTTATTATTATTATTATTTTGATATTTGCTATGTTTCACATGATGTAAAAAGATTCCGGTTAATAGAAAAGTTTTAAAAAATTAGAATACTGTGACTTTCATATTTTTGTTATCAATAAATCAAAGTAATACTAGAGTAAAATTTGTAGTGGTAGCTTAAGTTTTTTTCCTATTGTTCCTCTTAAGTAATTTCATTTTAAGGAAAAGAATGGAATATATTATGTAGTTAAATGATGAATAGACAGATGCTGGGAACAACTTGGGTTATTGGGTGGACAATGAAGATTTTTTTGGTGTCAAAATACCATCCAATATATCAAATGTCTTACCCACAGAACTTTAACTTGCATCTGGTGAACTTAGCCTGTAACCCAGGAAATCTTATTTAGTTTGTATTTCAGGGCTGTTTTTCTCCTCATTAAGGTTTGCTCCTCTAAAGCAGCAGTCCCCAAACTTTTTGGCTTCAGGGGCTGGTACTCCTATGAAAATCTAATGCCTGATGATCTGAGGTGGAGCTGAGGCGGTGATACTAGTGCTGGGGAGTGGCTGCAAATACAGACGAAGCTTTGCTGTCTCGCCTGCTGCTCATCCCTTGCTCTGCAGCCCTGTTCCTAGCAGGCCATGGACTGGTACTAGTCCACAGTCTGGGGTTGGGGACCCCTGCTTTAAAGGAAAAAAAGTATGTGTAATGGTCAGTGGTCTCTTAATAAAATAAACAGAAGCTCAAATGAAGGCAAAACAGTTCTGCTTACTTAAGAGCCATACTTAAAATTTATAAAACAATGTTTTCTCTTTATGATTTGAGATTTCAAAGGAGCCCTTCTGTGTTCTTGGTTTTCCTGTCAATTTTGACTTTTGATTTTGTTTCCAAATTTATATTTTATTCATTAAATTTGTTGGTTGCTGGCTGTGAATAGAAGTAATTCAAAGTTAGCATAATTGGTTTCCTTCAGATACCAGAACAAGAAAGAAGCATGTTCTCTTGGAATGTTACTATGATGCTATGATTTTAAATACTGCTCACTATAGCTTTTAATATATACATTTAATAATATAAATAAATGGACTTAATAGTAATTTTACCAAATTTGAACCCCTGGTCCAGCTTTTTATCATCTCTGAGACTCAGGTGGATATGCTGTTATATTTGATAGTCTCTAGGGTAACTTTTGGCTCCAGGACTTTGTGATCCTATGAGCTAATATCAGACAAATTATAAACCTGTGAAATTTCTGTTTTGAAAACTCAGCCAATGGAAGTTTTGACATATTTCTTTCATAATGAATAAAACATTAATATAATGGTAACTTTTTTTTACATTTCATCACCATCCAAATTTCTCTCCATAAGGGCAAAGATACTACTTTGTTCACTGTGGCATCTCCGGAGCTTAGAATAGGGTCTGTGACATGCCACATTTAATAAATGAATAAATAAATGAATAAGTTAATGAGTGAATAGATGAATCTATTTAGAAGATATGCCTGAGTCTCTTCTGAATAAATTCTCAGGTAACAACTTCTTGATCTACTCTATGACTCAGAGAATATGTTCTTTTTAAGCATTAGGAAATTCAAACCATGGCCAGCCAGACCACACAAAGAGAGTGGTAGTGGATTGGAGAAAAAGGGTTTAAATCTGGGAGCCAAAATTGAGGTATAGCATATTTCTATCATATTTACATTTAAATATATAATATTACATAGTAATACATGTACTATTAATATAATAATATATTATAATATAAAATATGTAAATACATAAAAATATAATACATATGTAATAGAAATACGCTATAGCTCAGTTTTTGTTGTCAGAGAGAGGATTTCTCTCTATTGATAGTTTTTTGAGTGTTTTTATTGTGAAACGGAGTTCTACTTTGCCAAATGCTTTTTCTGCATCAGTTGAGATCATAATGGTTTTTTTTTTTTTTTTTTGTCATTCTGTTAATTCTTCATGTATTTTATCTAGTTTTCTTGTTTATAGTGGGAAGGAGGCAAGTCTGATAGCAGACATTCCGTCATGGCCAGAGCCTCTGGATGTTGAATTTTTTCAAATATCTTTTATTCACATTTATTAATTATTAACTATTAACATTCTGGATTCTGTTTTTGTAATTATTTTTATATTTGGACATATTTTCATTATCATATTTTGTTTTCTATTTGTCTTGCTATTTTGTTGCTTCTTTTTCCTTTCTTCTTTCTTGCTTTTTTTCCTGGTTGATTGCTGTTTATTTTTGTAGATAAATAATATCTAAACAAGTCAAGGTTCTCAGAACTTTATCTTAACCCTCAAGAATCATATACTGTCATTGTTTAGTAGTTTAGTTCTACCTTTTTGTTTTAAATACCATAAATTCTACAGCATCATCAGCATTAGTTTTGCTTTATATAGAAATATTTGATTGGATTTATACCTATGTTTACATTTTATTTGCTTACCATTTATTTCTGTATCTCAAACCTTGTTTTGAGGATTATTTTCCTTCTTTTTTGAAGGACATACATTTAGCAGTTCCTTAGATATGGTTTCTTTGTAATATAGATTCATAAATTTGTTAACCACTATTCTTGAAAGATAATTTTGTCGAATATATAATTTTGGATTGAAAATAATTTTCCCATCACTTTGAAGTATTATTCTACTGATTTCTTGTATCCTCTGTGGATGTCGAGGTGTCTGTGATCATTCTAATTGTTATTTTGTAATTTTTCTAGTCCTTTCTTACTGATTTCTCTTAATATATTCTCTTTGTCTTTGGTATTCTATAATTTCACTACATTGTGTCTAGGCTTGGGTCTCTATTTATTTATCTGGCTTAGGAAATATTGTGGTTCTCGAACCACTGTAATTATGCTTTTTATCAGTCCTGGAAAATTTACAACCCTTATCTCTTTAACCCTTTTCTCTCTTTATTTTACCTCACTGGTATTGCATTCAGGTATATTTTATACTCAATTATTCTCTCCTTTATACCTCTTGATACCTCTTTTATATTCTATATCACTTTGACTTTAAATTCTTGGTAATTTTTCATATGTATTTTCTATTTCATGAATTCCTCCTACAGCCATGATGATTCTGCTATTTAGCCCATCTATTAAGTATTTTATTTCAACAACATATTTTAATATCAAGAGTTCTATTTATTTTTCTTTCAAATTCATCTGCTAGTTCTCCATACCCTCTTATCATTGTTGCTTTCTTATTATTGTAACTGTGCTCTTATTTCTTTAAATGTTTTGTCCATAGATGATCTTTGTTCTGTATCTGAAAGTCTCAATGTTTACATTCCTTGAGGGTTAAACCCTCACATTTGTTATTTCTTTGTTTCTCATTCATAGTGTCTTACCTTTGAATATGCTTATTGATCTTTTCATGTGAACCTCACTTCTCGATCTCAATTAGTAGGACTTCTTCAGACCTAATTTGCGGTTATACTTCTTCAGATGTTTTTTTTTCTGTAGCCAAGAAATGCCTCCAGGCTCAACTTACTCTTTTCTTGCTGGCCCAAGTCTCAGTCTCTTGAGTGCTTCAACTAGCATTGCTTTCAGGGTGACATCATACCTCCTCATTCTCTGTTGCTTTGACCTCAACTAAAGGTTTTTGGTGGAGTCTGAAATCCTTTCCTTTGAGTCCTTGTAAGTTCTGAGACCAATGACACTTTCAGAAGGTGCCCCATTCAAAATACAGTAGTTCTAAAAGCCCCCTCGGGGCTTTTAGGTAGCCATAATGCTAGAAGGAGAAGTCGCATGGTTGCTTTTTAAAGAAATGTATAAAATTTATCTTTCATTCAACTACTTTATCTCTAAATTCTTTTGTAATTTCTCTATAAACAATCATTTCTTGAAAATAATGACAATATTGTTTCTTTCCAATCCTTATAGCTTTTATTTCTTTTGTTTTCTTACTGTACTGACTAGAATCTGCAGTACAATAATGAATACAAGAAGTAATAGTGGACATCCTTGTCTTGTTCCTGATCTTCAAGGAGATATTATCAATGTGTCACCACTAACTATAATCTTTGCTGCAGTGTGTGTGCATATGTATATGTAGAACAATTCATTCTTACCAGAGAATTTGGAAAGAACTTTGTAAGATTTAAATTTGTTCCTACAAATGAGTAGGTTGAGATATGTTATAGCTATATGGCATGCACTAATAGATTATATCTCTCAATGAAAGAAAAGGTTGGAAAGGTTAATATGATTTTTGATCTTGTGTTTGCATATTTTTTATTTATCTGTATATCTAAGCATAACAAAGCTAAATCCATGCATTTTATTTCTTAACTTCCTTTGTAATTGATGTATGTATGGCCTTTCTGTGTGTATAATTCTAATGTAGGTAAAATTAGTAGTATAATAGAACTCAAACATACTGAAGTTAAGGTCTTTCAGAGAGGAGTAGAAACAGGGTAGAGTTGGTTAAATTTTATTTTTTGCAAAGTTTCTTCTTTTTTTCTTTGCTTATCCTGACCAGGAACAGGTACATTTCAGCCTTTAGCAATGAGAACCCTATTAGCTCTTAAATTCTGTGAGCCCGAGAGATGTTCTATAGGAGATAATGTGTTATTTGCTGTCTCTCAACCACCCACGTTCTAGGATTTACTTCCCTCCCTCTATGAGCTACCATGTAGTTCTTTGTGCTACCAATACCCTTCTCCCTACTAAGTGTTCTTTGGGTGAGGGTGGCCACTGGCCTAAACACATCTTCTTTTCCAAAAATTAGGAACTAGAATCCAGAGAAAGCCATAAATTCTCTCTTTAAGTAGGTGCACCTAAAACATAAATTCAGTAGCTGTGGCATAGCCATCTGTATCCACTGTGGAAACTGTGGATAACAGAAGATGATTCTGTAGAGAAGGGGAGAAGAATTCAGATTCGTGATGAGTGGTGGAAAGAAAGGACTGCTAGGGTTTCTGACAGCATTTCTCTTGTTCATTCCAGTTCTTTTCTAAATCTAGCTGCCTTACAACCTTTGGATTCATGAGACACTGTTTTATCCTTATAATGACTTTTTTTCTCTTTATGAAAGCCTCGTAGGGCCACAGACTTAGGTGTCTAATATACCTGGACTTAAATTCTGGTTCTAGTGACTCTGAGCAAGTTACTTAACCCCTGGGAACCTCAGTTTCCACATCTGTAAAATGGGGGTAGTGACTTCTGTTTTGCAAAGTTCTTGTGAGAATTTGTGCTAATGGATGTAGTTAAATAACTGGCTCTAGTAGATTTTTAATAACTAATAGTTTTTACTTTTTAAATTATTTTCCCAGGCCAATATGATATCCAATAGTTCATTGTTTGTATATTTAATATCACATATTTTATTCTGCCAGTGTTATTGCTTCTTGGATGCTCTCCCTGTCTTTCCATTAGATTTCAAGCTTCTTCACAGGATGAATTCTAACCTGTGCTTCTCTATAACCTATCAGAAACCATCCCAAAGTTTGTGCTCAATAAATAATTATTGAATTGTATAAATACTTTTGGGATTTCTTGTCAGGGAAAACCAGAAGAGCCAAGACTAGACCACTTTACCTATTATTTAGGATTGCTACCCAAGCACAAACTCTGATGTCTTCTATTCCAGAAAGAACTGTCCTTAAGTGAATAGTTCTCCTCGAGTAGGCCCCTGAAAACTATGTTATTTTAGTTATAGCTTTTCAAATCAAATTCTGTGAGGAACTCTAATATATGAAACAGATTTTAGCAGAGACTTTGGGGTTGAGCAGGAAGGAGACGCTTTGAGCCCTAAGTCCCATCCTTGTGGTAGACCCCAAGACACCTATCGGGCTCTGAGGAAAACATTTTGGAAACCATTACTTTGGATCATTTAGGATAGTGTATATAACCAATAATTATCATGAGTTTTTACAGAATTAAAAAAATATTAAGCCAAAGGAACAAGATGCTATAACCCGTCCCAGAGTGATTATGAAAGGTTTTAGAAAGCTTTAGGGGATTGTTGTCAAACTTGTTACAATTGATGGTGTGGGAACTTGGCCACTATTATAAGCAAGAATGATTTTGATGAGGTAAAATGGAAAATGTTTTGGGGTTGACATCAAAAGATGTGGGTTTGAGTTCTGGTTCCTTTTCTTACTGGCCAGTGACTTTAGGCAACTTTGCAACCTCACCAAGTCTCAACTGCAAATTGGGAATTATCATCCCCATCTACTTTACAGATCTATGAGCTCAAATGAGAAGTAAAATGGTTTTGTAAACTGAAAAATAGTACTAGATAAATATGAGACTTTTTAGTAATAAGATTAAGGGACTAAAGAGAGAAAATATAGTATATACAATTAATGCCTTCTCCTAAATTCAGCTCTTTTCATCTTGTGACATGACATATACTTATTCCTTTTAATTTTTACTATGATTAAACCCCAAACAACTGTAGTACCAGTAAAGGCCCTCCTATTGGTCTGAAGGTTTCTTGTTTCCCTAAATCTCTGCATTTTTGGAATATCTTTCATATTAACCAGACATTGAAAACACATCGTGAATGTCTGCTTCTGAAAAGATGAAGTAAACATATGTTTATGCTTCCCATTAAGTACAGCTAAAAAGTCTAGACATTATGTGTAAAACAAACACGTGGCTTGAAAGGTAGAGAGAACAAGACAGACTGGTGAGGATCCTTGGGATCCAAGGAATGGTATGGTGGTGAGTTTCCTGGGGTTTCTTTTTGCCTCATATATTCTAGATTAGGTACTGGAGAATCTGGCAACCTGGAAATACCAATGAGCATAGATAAAAA
The DNA here is from genome assembly GCF_000151845.1 of Pteropus vampyrus. NCBI lineage: Eukaryota > Metazoa > Chordata > Mammalia > Chiroptera > Pteropodidae > Pteropus > Pteropus vampyrus. Next base: position 781,760 of record NW_011889264.1, read on the forward strand.
AAGACCCAAGACCCTTTTTCTAGCCAAAAGACCAGGAAGGAGACAACATTGCAAGACATAAAGCTTTCAGCCAGTATATTAATTTGCTAGGGTTGCTGTAACAAAGTACCACAAACTGGGTAGATTAAGCAACAGAAATGTATTGTTTCAGAGTTCTAAAGGCTAGAAGTCTAAAATTAAGGTATTGGCAGGATTGGTTTCATCTGAGGGCTATAAAGAAAGGATTCATTCCAGGCCTCTCTCTGTGGCTTGTAGGTAGCCATCTTCTCTCTCTCTCTCTCTCTCTCTCTCTCTCTCTCTCTCTCTCTCTCTCTCTCTCTCTCTCTGCATTGCCTTCCTCTATGTATTCTTCTGTGTCTAAATTTCCCCTTTTTATAAGTACACCTGTCACGTTGGATTAGGGTCCACATTAAATGACCTCATTTTAACTTAATCACTTCTGTAAAGACCATATCTCCAAATAAGATGACATTCCAAGGTACTGGGAATTAAGACTTTAACATATGAATTTTGGGATGACACAATTTAATCCACAACAGTAACTGCTCTACTCCAGCCAAACATCACAGAAAAACTGCTGGCCTTAACCCATTTCTCACCAACAAATGCTAAATGGAGAGCTTTACTTCCACCCTTGCCAGGCTATAATGAGGTGCTCTCATGCCCTCACCCCCCATTTCCATCAATGAAGTCCATCTGGGGAGCCTGGACTTACACAGTGGTGATAGGATACCCTTTTGCCTTCTGTACTGTGATGGTGTCAGAAGAGGCCTGGTTGAAAGTCTTAACTCCCACTTGCAGCCAGCAGTAACAAGAAACTTTCTTGGTGTCAGCGGAGGCTGAGTGGACAACCTGGACTTCTAGTCCCACTTGGCACTAATGAGATGATGTCTCTCCTTACCTGCTGGAGCCATGTTAGAGGAGCCCTACTAAAACAAAAAAATTAAATAAGACCCAGAGGCTTATAATACCCAGAATGTCTAGTTATCAATAAAAAATCACCCCTTAGACCAAAGAACCAGGAATATCTCAACTTAAATGAGAAAAGACAGTCAAAAGACACTGCCACTGAGATAAAAGAGATGTTTGAATTACTTGATGAAGGTTTTAAAGCAGCCATCCTAAAAGCACCTCAGCGAGCACTTAGGGACATGTTTGAAACAAATGAAAATATAGAAAGTCTCAACCAAGAAACAGAAAGTCTCATTATAGAAATAAAAGATAGAAGAACCAAATAAAAGTTTTAGAACTAAAAAAAAATAATAATACAATCATGGTAATAAAAAATGGATGGGCTCAACAGCAGAATGAAGAGGAGAAAGGAGAAAAAAATCAGCAAATGTGAAACTAGAACAATAGAAATTATCCAATCTTAACAACACAAAAAAGAGATTGAATAAAATAAAGCCTCGGGGACATATGGGCTTAGAACAAAAGATCTGACTTTCAAGTCTCAGAGGAGAGGAGAATAGGACTGAGCTGAAAAAGTATTAGTCAAAGAAATAATGACTGAAAATCTCCTAAATTTGGCAAAAGACATGAACCTTCAGACCCAAGAAGCTGAGTGAACTCTGGACCATATAAATCCAAATAAATCTCGTTTAAAGCACATCATAGTTAACATTTAAAAACTAAAGACAAAGAAAATAACTTGAAAGCAGCCAGAGAGGAATGATGTATTATCTATAGAAAAAATAATTTGAACGACAGAGTATTTCTCTTTAGAAACCATGAAATGTAGAATGAAGTGGCATGAGACTTTTCAAGTTCTGAAACAAAAGAACAGTGAACTCAAATCTATGTCCAATGAAATAATCTTCGGGGTTGAAGGGGAAATCAGGCTATTCTCAGATAAAGAAAAACTAAAAGAAATTGTTGCCAGAAGACCTATCTTAAAAGACTGACTGAAGGAAATTTTCTAAACAGAAAGGAAATGAAAAAAGAAGGAATCTAGGAACATCAGGAAGGAAGAAAGAACAGATATAGCAGAAACATGAATACAAATATAACAGGCTTTTGAGTTTTCTAAATTATATTTGATGATTGAAGGGAAAAAAATAATAACAGTGTCCAATATGTTTCTCAGTGTCTGTAGGGATACTATTTAAGATAGTTATTTTACAAGTGGGAGAGGCTAAAGGAACGTAAAGTAACATAATGTATCTAAATCACTAGAGCTGGTAAAATGTCAGTACACTTTGATAAATTATGTATATATAATTTAATACCTAGACCGTATACCAAACAGCTATACAAGGAGATGCACTTCACAACAAAAGACAAAAACTAAAGGTAAATCCAAAGTAAAAGAAAAAAAAAATTCAAGTAACTCAAAGGAAGGCAAGTGAAAGGTAACAGAAAAACAAAGAAAAAAATAATTCAGAACTAACAAATAGAAAACAAAAAAGAAAATGGCAGACTTAAATCCTGATATATCAATGATTACATTAAATGCAAATAATCTATATATACCAAATAAAAAAGAGATTGGAAGAGTTTATAAAAAAATTACCCACCTATATGCTGTCTGAAAGAAACACATTCAAATACGATATAGGACGATGAAAGTAAAAGGATGGAAAAAGATACACCATACATACATTAATAAAAAGAAAGCAGGAGTGACTAATATCAGATAAATTAGCCTTCAAGGCAAGTAAAATTATCAGAGACAGAGAGCCACTTTATGTAATGATCAATCCACCAAGAAGGCAAAGCAATCCTAAATGTGCCAAACAACACAGCTACAAAATGTGCGAAGCAAAAACTGATAGAATTGAAAGGAGAAATAGACAAATCTATAATTATATTTGGAGACTTCAACACCCACCTCATAATAGTTAATAGAAAAACCAGACAGAAAATCACCAAGCATATGAAATAATGCAAAAAAATCCCTCAACCAACAGAATGCAATGACATTTATAGAGCGCTCCACCCAACAGTAGCAAAATACACATTTATTTTCAAGTGCCCGTGGAACATATACCAAGATAGAACATACCATGGACCATAAAGCAAACCTCAACAAATTTAAAAGAATTTAAATCATACATTGTATTCTCTGACTATCATGGAATTAAACTAGAACTCAGTAACAGAAAGATAACAAGAAAATTTCCAAACACTCGGAAACTAAACAACACATTTCTACTTAATCCATACATTAAAGAGCAAGTCTCAAAGGAAGTAAAAAAAATACATGGAACTGAATGAAAATAAAAGTATAGCATGTCAAAACTTGTGGGACACAGCTAAGGCAATGCTGAGAGGAAAAGGTATAGCACTGAATGTTTATATTAGAAAAGAGGGGAAAAATCATAATCAATAATCTGAGCTCAATGAAAAAGAAAATAAAAATAAATCCAAGGCAAACAGAAGGAAGGAAATAATAAATACACAAGCAGAAATCAATGCAATAAAAAGCAGTAAAATGGTAGAGAAAATCAATAAAACAAAAAGCCGATTCTTTGAAATGATCAATGAAATTGACTAACCTTAGCAAGACTGACAAAGGGAAAAAGAGAGAAGACACAAATTACAAATATCAGGAAAGAAACGGGTATCACTAGACCCCACAGACATCAAAAAGATAAAGAAATAGCATGAAAACTCTATACACATAAATTTGACAACAAACTACTAAAACTCACATACTATGAAATAGATAATTTTAGTATTTCTTTAACTCTCAAGAAATTGAATTTGTGATTTAAAACCTCCTGAAAAGGAAATCTCCAGGCCCTGATGGTTTCAGTGGATAATTCTAAATGTTTAAAAAAAAATTAACTCTAATTCTAGAGTCTCTTAGAGAAAATAGAAGAAGAAGGAATACTTTTCAACTCATTCTGTAAAGCCAGTGTTGCCCTGTTATCAAACCCAGAAAGAGAGTGATAAACAAACAAACAACAACAACAACAAAAAGAAACAGGAAAAAAAGAAAAAAGAAAGAAAGAAAGAGAAGAAAGTTACACAACAATTTTACTCATGGATATAGTTGTGAAAATACCTTACAAAATATTAGGAACTATAATTCAGGAATATATAAAATAATTATACACAACAACAAAGTAGAGTTTGTTCCAAGGATGCAAGACTGATTTAATATTTGAAAATCAATCAATCCAAATACTGTACTGGCAAGTTAAAGAACGCATCTATCAATCAATGCAGAAAAAGCATTTGACCAAATTTAACACCGATTCATGGTGAAAAATAATCTCATAAAACTAGGAATAGAGGAGAATTTCTTTAATTTGATAAGGAATATCAACCAGAAACATACAACTAACATCATATTTAATGGTGAAAGACTGAATGCTCTTTCCCTGAGATCAGGAACAAGCAAGGATGCTCTCAGTCACTATTGCTATTCAATAGTAGTACTTAAAGTTATAGTCAGGACAATAGAAAGGAAGAAATAAAACTCTATTTGTAGATGACGAGATGGTCTATGTAGAATATTTCAAGAATCAATTTTAAGAAAACCTCTTAATACCAGTAAATGAATTCAGCAAGATCTCTGGATACAAGATCAACGTTCAAAATCAATTATATTTTTGTAGTCTAGCATTGAACACGAGGAAACTTAAATTTATAATACAATTGAGAGAATGAAAAAACAAACCACAGATTGGGAGAAAAAATTTGCAAAACATATTGATAGAGGTCTCATGTGCAAAATATACAAAGAGCTCTTAAAATTTAACAATAAGAAAATAAACAACCAGAATAAATAATGGTCTAATGATCAGAACAGACACCTCATCAAAGAAGATTCAAAGACGGCAAATAAACCTATGAAAAGATGCTTATTGCCATTAGAAAAAGTCATTAGGGAACTGCAGATTAAAACAATAATGAGGTACCACTACAGACATTAGAATGAGTAAAATTCAAAACACTGATAACACCAAATGCTGGCCAGGATATATTAACAGTAACTCTCATTCATTTTTGGTGGGAATGCAAGGTGGTATGGCCACTTTGGGAGACAGTTTAGCAGTTTCTTACAAACCTAAACATAGTTTTATCATATAATTCAATAGTCATGCTCCTTTGTATTTACTCAAATGTGTTGAAAACTTATATCTACTTAAAAACCTATGCACAGTTATATATAGCAGCTTTATTCAAAAATTGTCAGAACTCGGAAGCAGCAAAGATGTCTAGGTGAATGGATAAACAAAATGTGGTACATCCATATAATGAAATATAATTCAGCAACAAAAAAAGAGCTATCAAGCAAAGTAAAAACATGGAAACAACTTAAATTCATAATATAAATTTCAGCTCGTCTGAAAAGTTTACTATTGTATAATTCTAACTGTATGACATTCTGTAAAATGCAAAACTATGGAGACAGTAAAAAGATCAGTGGTTGCCAAGAGTTGGGAGGGAAAGAAGGATGAACAGATGGAACACGGGAGTTTTAGGGAAGTGAAACTACTCTGCATGATACTGTAATGGTGGATACACATCATTACACATTCATCAAAACCCATGGAATGTACACCAGGAACAATGAGCTCTTATGCAAACTATGGACTTTGGTTAATAATGTGTTAATATTGTCTTGTCAACTGTAAAAATGTAGTATCACACTGATGCAAGATATTAATATAGGGGACATTGCCTGGACAGAATGAGGGGGTTTATGGGAGCTCTTTATTTTCTGTTAATTTTTTCTATAGACCTAAAGCTGCTCAAAAATAATCTATTAACTTAAATAAATACCATTGCAATTTATAAAATATGGAATTAAAAAAAATTTAAATTTGCATCTAACAAAATGTTGAGAACTTGTATACCGAAAACTATAAAGAAAGAAATCAAAGATCTAAATAAATGGAGATGTATACTGTGTTCATGGATTTCAAGACTTAACATAGTAAAGATGTTAGTTCTCCCCATTTCAGTGTACAGGATTAATGTAATTACTGTCAAAATCCCAGCAAGATTTTTGCTGATAAAGATGAATATTCTAAAATGTGTATGAGAAGGCAAAGGAACTACAATAGCCAGACTAGCTAAAACGTTTCTGAAAAAAAAAATTAAGTTAAAAGAAACAGTGTACCCAGTTTCCAGACGCATATGATACAAATGTCAGATTCCTACATTTGATAATTAAAGTGTACATCAGGGAGATTTGATATATGTAGATATTGTAGAAGGATTCTCTTCATCTATTTAATTAACACATTTATCACCTCACATATTTATCTTTGTGTGTGTGTGAATATTTAAGGTCTACTCTCTTAGGAAATTTCAATTATTAAATGTTAATAGAGAAAATAAGGATACTGCAACTGCGTCAGTCATTTGCTGGTTAGCTCTCAGCTCTTGTTCTCACCCTCCTGTGTTCCATTGTTATGTATGATAGGAATGCCAGGGCTTTGCAGGTGACTTCTTCCAAATGCCTCTGTCAACTGGTTTCTCTTAGGTTCTACCAATTAGTGGTCCTGAGAGAGACCAAAAGAATATGGGGAGAAGCTACTTTCTTTTCACTTCTGGTTTCCTTTAACAACATTTCTCTAGCAACAACAGGCAGCTATAGAACATAGCATTATTTTTATTTTTATTTTTTTTGGCAGTTTCAGCATATGCCATTCGGAGCCTTTTCCTTGGTCCCATCACCAGCATTTCACACCCCCTCAGCAATTCCAGCTTTAGTCCCAAGGTACTCCTCCTTAGTTTTGGCATTTTAGTACAGTCCCCTTCTGCACTTCTGGAGTATAGATAAAACCGTCTCCATTAATCAGCCTTAGCAGTGATAGTTGCTTTCTCTAGTTAGTTATGAGTCTTTGGATTACCACCTTTTTATTCTCTCCGTCCTTTTAGTACCTTTCTAACCAATTCCTTATATTAAATTTCTGTGTTAGAAATTCCTAGAGTGGTTCTGTTTTGTGATTTGACCTTGACTGATGCATTAGTATTGAGTTAAACAGACTTGGTGCTCTTTGTTTCAGGAATTGCTCTACAGAGAAAAGACAGTGTTTTCCATCTCTTTATCCTAGAGCTGAGCTACCATTCCTAGAAATTTTCTGTTGATAGAACCTTCAGGAGATGAGAAGAAGCATGGAATATCTTGAACCTGAACTGTGGCTGAAACTTAGTCCCTGAAATCTTTGTGGGAATGGTGGAAACTGAAAAAAACAGCATTTCAAATTGGGACATAGTCTTCCAGTTTGCAAGAGAAGGATACTTGGATGCTGTTCTTTTTTTCCTAGGAAATCTGCCTGAATAAGCCAAATAGAAACAGATATATTTGTCCAGAGGCTCCAACAAATTAAATCACTCTGCATTGATTTTTCCTAGATTTTGTCTTCTTGGAAAAAAATTGAGGGATGAACATAGGACCCAAGTTTTTAGTTTTTACCAAGGAAGCAAGTAAAAAATGGAAAAAAATAGTAATAGTTATCACAATCATTTCGTTAAACAGAGAGTAGCTTTCTAAAAACAAATAGACATGAGATCAGAAAAATAGCATTTTAAATTTAAGAAAGTGTTCCTTTCAAAAATTCACCATTTGTCCTTATTTGTTTATTTTAAAAAAATATACCGATGGTTCATTAAAATTTTCCACTGGTATGGTGTTGAGATAGTCCTGCTGGATAATTTAATATTGATTCCATGGTATAGGTAAAGTGGATCTTAGAGACAGTATTTCTGTTATGGAGATATTTCTTTTGTAAGTGGATTGAGATAGCACTATTCTAAAAAACTGTTATTTGTTCATTTGAAGATGTGTGTCCTCTTGTTTTAGATTTGCTAACAGAAGTTAAAGGTGATGTTTTCATGAGAGCTTGAGATTCTGTGTCTTCAGGAATCTTTACCTATTAGTACTTAGGTGAAAAAGTAGAGCACAAAGTTTGGGAGAGGGAAAGTCTTTCTACTTTTTCTTGGAACCCGTTGTTATGCTTTGAATACCCAGAGACTAGCAACTCTGAGAACATCTGGAGAAAGTCTCCTTGACCCAGGCATTAGCTTTCTCATAATGGACTCCAAGGACAGTGAGAACAGTGATACCCAAGTTGCTTTGCAAGCATGCAAGCCAGAGCAAAACATGTCCAATGTTACATGGTGACTGTAGAAGAGAGAGTTTGCAAGCACACACGAAACTCTCCCTTTGAATAATCTTAGATGTCCTTGGGAGTGATAGCTTTTCAAAGGGAAGCATAAGATGCTTTGTCAGCCTGTGAAATAAGAATAGGAACCTGATTTGATTGATGCTGATGTGCTTCCTTTGCATCAAGTAGAGAATTGTGATAGCACCTGGTTGTACAAGGTATGTGTTAGTTTTTGGTGTGTAACCAACCACCCACAAGTTAGTAACCTAAAACAACAAACATTCATTGTTTCTTTTAATCTTGTGGAGTATCTGGGCAATTCATGTGGTCTGAGCTGGCTTGATTGGGGCTGGATGGTCCAGGTGGCTTTATATGTTTTTGGCCTCTGATGGAATGGCTGGAAATACTGAGACCAAGGATGTCTCTTTCCATGTGGTCTCTCATTTTCCAGGAGGCTAATCCATGCTTTTGTACATAGTGGTCTCAGTGCCCAGCAACAAGAGAGGAAAAATACTTTTTGAGACTCTGAATAAATCATTTTATTAATATTCCATTGACTAAAACATCCATTGAGTTGGATGATGTTCAGAGCCAGATTTAAGGGAAAGAGAAATAGACTTTATCCTGGATAAGAGAAGTAGCAAAGTTGTATATAAAGGAGCATGGATATAGGGTAGAGAGTATTCCGTGACCAATTTGCAATCTACCACATGGAGTGGTGATGAGAATCTTCACTTTGAGCTCATATGATACATAATGCTCAGCATGGCTTTAAGTTTCTAGGTGATAGGGGTGGCCTTCATTATTGGTAAGAAAATTTTTGTCTTCTCTGGCAAGCATCATCTGCTGTCATTTCCCATTTTAATGTTGTGCCACTTATTAAACTATTATCTTTCAGGTCCAAACCCAACCATATATATGTTGCTTTGTGATTCTAGGGGCTGGAGTCTTTCAAATTTCATTTTTGCCTTGCCAATGGGTTCCCTGTTATGCTCTGCCAACAGTGACAACTAGAACGATACTGAAAGGCTGGGGAGAAAAGAAACGACATACTCTTTTGTTATGTTTTTTATGGACTTCCTGTCAGCTTTTTCCCTGTGAGCATTATTTGTCACTTTGTCTATAGAAATTCTTTCCTGTAGGATCAATTGAATCCTGCTTGCAGTTTTCCTAACAGCTATGGAACCAGTTTTATCATGCCTCACTCAGACACACCAGTACCAGCCACCCAGCACCCCCTCCTCAGAGACCTGAGTTTGGTCCATTCTCCATACCCCTTAGTTTTAGTAATTCCATCCTCTTTATTCTTCCAGTCCTCGGGGTAGTCGGTACTTCTTTGTACCTTAGATTTCTTTGTTATTTGGCTAAGAATTCTTTATACCCAGCTAACAATTCTTTATATTAAAGTTTCTCTGTTACATTAATTGGTGTAGCTTCTGTCTTCTCCTTGAACCTTGACTGATTAGATAAGAAGAAGATGAGAAAAGGAAGCTGGCTTGAAATGTTCAGGGCACCATTGGTTTTCTGCCATTAGTTGCCTGATTATAATTACAAAATGTTTAAGACATTGCCTAACTTATGAGGCTAGAATAACCGTAATAGCAGGACTTGACAAGAACAGTATGAGAAAAGGAAAATTATAGCCCATCTCTTTGAGAAACAGAGATGCGAAGTCAAGAAAAAAATATTAACGAGCCACATCAATAATATAAAAGATACTGTTTTTATGTCCAGGACTTGTTTCTGAAATGCAATATTGGTTTAACATTAGAAAATCAATTAATACATAATTATTATATATTATGCGATGAAGTATAGATTCATCTTTACTTAAAGAAGAAAAGCAATATTAATAGGTACAGAAAAAAATTTTGAAAAAAATTCATTATATCCTATGTGAGAATTTTTAGCAAACTAGGAATAGAAAGAAACATTGTTTGCTAACTAATAATAATAAAAACAATAATTAAAAAAGGCTTGGCTTTTGAGATCAGGAAAAAAATAAATGTACCTATTATCACTTCAATTCAACAAAGCACTAGACATTCTCGCCAGTGCAATAAGGCAAGAGAAAGAAATTGAAGGTATAGGATTGTAAAGGAGAAAATAAAACTTTCATTCTTCATAGATGATATGACTGTGAATATAGAAAACCCAAAACAATCAATTGACAAATTATTAAAATTAATAATTTAACAAGGTTTCTGGAAACAAAATAAAAACAGAAAAATGAACCACATTTCTCTATACGAGCAACAAATAGAAC
>NW_011889264.1:792759-808583 GCF_000151845.1 Pteropus vampyrus
TCCAGTGAAAAAAATTGATGAAAAGTCTAGACCCTTCACAGAAGAGCAAAACCAACTGGCCAGTGAACATATGAAAAACAAAACAAAACAAAACAAAACACTTCACCCCATTGGTAATCAGGTCACTGAAAATTAAAACCAGAAAAAGATATCATTACATACCCAACACCTTAGCAACATTTTCAAAAGCTGACAAAGATCATTGGGAACATCACTGATGGAAATGTTAATCAAGATAACCATATTGGAAAGAGTTGGGTTTCCTAGGTAAAGTCGAACCCACTCATATACTAAGATACTGCATCCCCCCCCTTGGCTATATATACTCTAGAGAAAGTCTTACTCATGAGTACCAGGAGACATGAACAAGAATGTTTACGGTAGCATTGTTTGTTATAGCCTCAAACTAGAAATAATCGAAATATTTGTCAACAGAATTGGACCAATAAAGACTGATATATCCATAAAACGGAATGCTACACAACAGTGAGAATGAATGGACTATTGCTGCACATGACAAAATTGGTGCATCTCTTAATGTTGAGCAAATGAAATAAACTCTGAAGAATAAAGGTTCTATTAGTATAAAATAAGGCAAAACTAAAATCTTGTTGGGATTAATGTATATATATAGAAAAACTATGATAAAAACACAAAGAATTACTATCTTAAAAGTCAGAAGAGTGTAAACCTTTAATAGGGTTGTGAGAAGGAAAGAATCATGGTAGAGCCCAAGATAGGGAAAATTGGAGAGGGGCTTAGTTTCTAAGGTGTTCTAAGTTCTGCTTCTTAACCTGGTTGGAGGTTATGTGGGTGTTTTATGATTTTTCTTTCAACTGTGCATATGTGTTTACACTATTCTGTATATGTCACATATTTTATGGTTAATAATGCATTTTTATTTTTCCTATAGTACCTAATATAGAAATTGCGGAAAAGGGAATGTGGACCTAAGAAGGTACAAAATATTGCTTCTTTCTAAGGGTGCTTGCTCTTAAAATTTGCTTCTTTCAAAAAAAAGGAGTTGTTTTATTCCTTTACATGTATACAAATGTTGATATTAGTTATTATTAATCAAAGTTAAGTCATTATAGATTTAGCACAGCATTATACTAAAAATTAATGAGATATCAGTCCTAAAATAGCTATTTTCATGGTTTTAAGAAGCTTAGTGTCACTGGCTGACATATTTTGCTGTGGATTGTCACCAACATGGAATATACTGACCATAACCCTTGAAAATGATTTATAGACTGTTGGGTTCAGAAGTCCCCAGAATGCATTGCTAGGAGCACCCCTGCATTTATAACCCTGAGTGGAACTCCATTTTGCCATTTAAACATTGATGCTTTCCTTTGGGGAGCAAAATTTCTACATAAAAAAGCGCAACAAAACAGCAATTATGTAAATCGAATGAAAGAAAACCAGTAGTGTCCTGTTTGAGGTAATTTTCCCCATAATGAGTGTTGGGGGAAGGAGGAAAATGGGAAAGACTGGAGGTTAAAAATGGGAAATTGTGTATGTGTATGTAATAAGCTTCCACAGAAAGCAGATGTACGGTGTGGAAGTCATGTATAGAGGCAATAATCTGTGACAGAAAGATTTACATAATATTCTTTGAGGGCAAGTTCCCCATTTTAAAAAGATGGTGAAATGCAGACGGCATGCCTGACTGTAATGAATCTAAATCAGGTAAATAATTTGCACTCTCAAATTATGCCCCCCCGCAATCCACACTTGCTTAATGGATCTATTACAGCTTAGAGAGTTAAGAGACTGAAGTTACCCTGACATGTGCGTGTGACATAAGTGAAAACACTATTGAAAGGCAGAATGGTACTGATAGGCATTCACAATTTTGGTCTTGCAGATCGTGATTATAATTGGTACATTTACAAGTGGAAGAAAAAATCTCCCTAGGTCATGAAAGGAATGTTTTAAACACACAAATACACACACACAGCCACACACACATACCCATCCCAAAACTGGCTTACAGGACTCTAGGTTAAATGGATGCCGATTTTCCCTGCATTGAATCTGTGCCACGAGATAAACATTATGTAAAACATGTATCTATACCCCTTCCTCTCCCTTCTCTTCTTTAGCAGTAAATTCCCATTAGGTACTTGGATACCTTTTGGAAAAAGAAGGAAAACAAAGAGCACAAGATGTTCATCCCATGTGATGTTACTCAAAATGCAATAGGGATGAGATCCAACTGCCTTCCTTCCTGTAAATGTGATGACAGTTCTTACATTTTAAACTTTTCCTGCTATTACTTATAAACACCTTTCTTGTCTGTTATGCTCCCCATTATATTCATATGATTCTGAGTGACTTTTCCCTCTGCTTGTAAATTGGACCTGGAGATCTTTTGTGTGTGTGTGTGTGTGTGTGTGTGTGTGTGTGTGTGTGTGTGTGTGGCGGGGGGGTTGCAGTGCGTCCGTTGCAGGGAGGCTAATGACTTGACTCCAGCAGCCCCTGATACCAGAATTACGGTTTCTGACTTTTTACCATGCAGTAGCCATAAGCTGTTGCAAAGTCTTGACTTGGATACTTAATACCCTGTCTCTATTATACAAGTTTCAATTAACCTGCAAACCTCTTGGTTAGTGTAATGCTTAACTAGAGCTAGAGTAATTAACTGCCTACACAAAGCAATTTAAAATAATGTTTCACATGTGTAGAAATTAAAAAGAAAACCTTTAAGACTTGTTTTTTTTCTTTGTATATTGTACATGAATTATATTATCCATTGTATATGAATATTTATTTTTTCTATCTTTTCTTTAAAGGTAAACACAAAATACTAAAAGAGAAGCAAATCAGAGAATGTACCCAAAGCATCAGAGTTGTTGTTTGTTTTCAATCTTTTTACTTTATTTTCAGATCATCAATATGGGTACTAAAATGAGATAGGCAGAATGGAGATGGGCAAAGGAGAGAATTCTAATTAGGTTTAAAAAAAGAGAAAAAAGACAGTTTATTTGGCAAGTGTGTCTGATTTGCCAAGGCATATCCTTGCTTCAGATTCAGGCGACCATCAATTATTACTACACATTTATCACCATAAAATGCTTATTTTGACTTATTTTAAATAAAGGAAAAATTTATATATGTACACACACACACACACATAAAGGACAGAGCAAGGAGCTGTCTCTCAATGGTAGGCTATTACTTGTCCCTGCTTGGAAGAAAAGACTTCTCAATGGGATTATGTCCTCTCTCATAACCTATCAGTTGTCTGATCAGAAATTCATAACGCAGCCCATCTATTGCTCAGCTTGTCCAGGGCTGCAGGATTGAATTTAAATAGGCAAATGCCAGACTTGGGTGTTGACATTCTCTCTGTCTCTCTCAGTCTTTTTCCTGTCCTCTTCCCAATCATATTGTCTTTCTTTTCTCTTTCCTACCTTTAAAAAAAATCCTCCACACACCATTATTTTATATTAGGCATGTACTAACCTGGTGAGAAGTTATCAGGATATGGAGGATGGATGGTGAGTGCAGAGACAGACACAGAGAGAAGCAGAGGGAGGGAGGATAAGAGAATGAGATGGAAGGAAATCGTAAATTGTTGCTGTCATACGCTTGCTGGGACAGTAAAACCTGGTTGCTTTCTTTTCTTTTCTTTCTTATTTTTTTTCTGCATTTAAAAGGAAATAATTCAGGATAAATTACTTAGTGCGTATCCTTACTCAATCAGCAAGATGTCTGTGTATATATAGTTTATATGTATCTGTATTATACCCCTTCTTTTCGTGTGGCTGATAATGTAGAAAGTGCATTTGAATCTGTACATTGTCAATCTTGGCTTCCTTTGGTTGTGTGGCTACAGAGGATGTCAATTCTATAGAGTTTAACCTGATGACATTTAACTTTGGTCTGATAAAGTAGTAATTCAGATTCTCTCTTCCACTCTTCCTTCCCATCTTTTCCAACCCCAATAAAATAAATCAGACTTATCTCTAAGTCAAAAACCACAGTCGAAGAAAAAACTTGTTTAATTGATAACACATTAAAACTCTCTGTAGAACTTAAATGTTGAAAAGTTGAGGGCTTTTATATTCAGACAGATGGGTAAATGTTAATCACACTGGTTGGGCTATGCCTCAAATGATTAAAAAATGAAAATTGCTGTGAGAAAACTATCTATTGTCCTGCCTCTCTTCCCTAAAGAAGGTGACAGAATTCATTCAGCTTTATGCCAGATTGCCAGCTTTTAAAAGTCATGCTCTCCTCCCTCTCTCTCTCCAATATCTTTACATTGGACTAGAGAATTAATCTTGAATTAGGTAGGAGTTTCATTGTGTTTGTGCTGTAATTCCTCTCCTTGTGGCTATATCTAGAGCAGCGGTCCCCAACCTTTTTGGCACCAGAGACTGGTGCTCCTGTGAGAATTTAATGCCTGATAATCTGAGGTGGAGCTGAGGCAGTGATGCTTGTTCTGGGGAGCGGCTGCAGACACAGATGAAGCTTCGCTTGCTAGCCACCGCTCACCTCCTGCTGTGTGGCCCTGTTTCTAACAGGCCACTGACTGCTTCCTGTTCCTGGCCCAGGGGTTGAGGACTCTTGATTTAGAGAATCGTATCCCTTGATTTTAATATTTTTGTCAGTAATGTTTAGTTAAAAAGAAATGTTTATAATTATTTTTTAAAATCATCATCAATATACTGGTATTTAAGTTTATTTTATATGACAAACTCCAAATGCATTTTGTCCACATGGGAAAACATATGGTATGGGGGATATTGTACAATTTGTAACAAATACCCCAGCATTAATAAAAATTATATTCTGCACTATAATACACTATTTCTGCCCAGGGAACGATAGTATTGTATACCCTAGAAAATGTTGCTAAATATTTTCATTTTTAGAATTATCTTTATGCAAATGCTACAACCTCCTTTCTATCTTAGGACATTGAAAATTCATTGACTTTAACAGATAAGAGGTTTGATAACCAGAAGCAAAAGAATCAGATTAGCTGGTGCCAGTTGTCCTGTAAACCATTCACCAACACGCTAGGGCTTACAGAATTTCCTTTGTTACCATGTTCATTTTCAGATGTCTTCACTGGTTTCTAGGCACTTGACCATGGAGAATTCAGTTAGTGCAATATTTGGTCCAGTTGCTACAGAAAAAAAAAAAAAATTAAACCAAACTCATTGGAGACCCAAATAAGTCTCTTTTCCTTCTGAGGTTTGTACCGATAAATAAGGGAGTCCTTATATATACTCTCCTTAGCATTTTCTCCATTGTTTCAGTCTGATGAGCACCCCCTCCAGGTGTTGCTATTGTTTAGGAAAGGCTAAATTATATATTTTTGGCGATTCAGTGTTTTATAGATATCTTTTTTTTTTGTAATTGCTTTACTAAGATGTAATTCACATGCTATACCATTCACCCATTTAAAGGACATAATTCATATATTTACACAGTTGTACAACCATGACTACAATCAGTTTTAGAACATTTCATCACTCCCCAAAGAAGTCCCATACTCATTCGCTCTCAACTCCCCATTTCCTCTGAACTCTCCCTCCCATCTGTAGGTAACTACCATTCTAATTTCCTATCAATGGAATCATACAATATGTGGTGCTTTCTGACTGGCAGATGTAGTTCTAAACATATGGACTACTCTTTGGGAGTCCAGAAAGATGCACGTGTGCACAAATATTGAGAACAGTGTTGGGGGTGATTGCCCCCCCCAAAGATCATGGACCCCTATTTAAGAGCACCATTCACTTGGCAGAAACATTGTCTATATGGGCAGGCAGGATAAGGGTAAAAGAGATAGGCAGGAAATGAGAAGATAAACCTTGAAGCTAGCCTGTGGGCCACTGTGTCTACACTGTCCTAGAGATTTTCCTGTTTTCCATTGGTATTTATTTTCTTCCTAAATGCATTTCAGTAAGGGAAAAGACCGGTGGAGTCTACCTATTGCTTTCCAAAAACAACACACAGTCATTCAGTAATTGCTGGGATTCAGATTTAAGTCATATATTTGTTACTGTAAAGTTGTACAGCCTAAAATAAAGTAGGATGGGTCTAAAAGAAGTAAATATTGTGAGTATGGTTTTATATTTCAACTGTTTTGCCATTTAATTTACCTCTGCTACAAGCCAAGTAAAGTGGGGAAAGTTTTGGCAGTTCCTTAGGATTTTTTTCTAGTCTGCAGGCAGGTAGGTAGATAGGTAGAGGAATAAATAAATAAGTGAAAGGCATAGGCAGAACTCCAAAGACTTTTTTTCAGTCACCTTTTCTTTCTGCCCATTTACACGCATGTTTTTTTTTTTTTTTTGCTAGTTTCCCGTAAGCTGGCTATATAAGTACAAGATAGTTTGTCTTACTCTGTTTAAGCTTGGTATGTATCCAAGCCTGCCCCTGAAACACTAAATGTTCCATTTTTAGACCAGAATCTTCTAGCCGCGACATAACAGTCTGGCATGTTTTGCAGACCTTCTTCGCCATGCAGGACTTGTGCAATTGTGGCTAGCCCATTGGGTCATTCTCAAGATTGTTTCTCACACATACCCTCCTATTTTCTACTTCAGACTGTTTGACATTCTGAGCTTCCAAGAAAGCTGCCTGGAGAGAAGCCTAAGCAGACAAATGTCTTTCCTCTGTGGTTTGTTCCAGAGGGGAGTCACGATACAGTTCAAACCCATCAAATCTTAGTTCATGGGGGAGAAATATCTAACCAGGTTATGCCATGTTGTTTTTCAATGGACCTTTACTGCTTGTTTTCTTTTCTGTATTACTTCCTCCCTGCTTTGGTTGTTTTCTTTTGCATGTGTTAACTGATTATTTTGTAGTGTAGCATTTTCATCCCTTTTTTCTTACATGTTTTTTTTTTTTTTTTTTTTTACCCTGGGAATCTTATTTTTATTTTAAGAGCAACAGAGTTTGTTGGAAAACCAATTTTATACACACAATGAATCTTTATCTCCATATTATTACAAGCAAGAAGTACTAGGGGATACACGGGACAGAAAGCACAATAAATTTGTTTCTCATTTTCAGCTATAAGCTAGGGTCTAATTCTGTCTTGAGATTGATTAAAATGAAATATTGGGTTTTGCAGCACTTGAGCAGGGCGAGTATATATCTAGGGTGCAAAGCTGTCCCTCAGACATCACTATTGCTCCCACCACTGCCTCAGTTTTGTAACTTGGGAGCTGCTGGAGCAAGAAAAGATACTTAGAGTCAACCTGAGCTTTCTTTAGTAGGTTAAAAGCCAAGGTCATGGCAACTGGGATTTCTCAGTTCAAGGACATCCTCATGAGTCATTTCTAGTACCCAAAAGAATACAAATCAGGCTTTTCCTTTTTCTTTTCCACAGTGTCATAAGAAATTAAAAACTGTAAAAATCTGGAAAAAAAGATTTTCTGGAAAATGTTCATATGTGTGATGGGAGACAAGTACATACTTCAAAATTGACCTCCTGAAGTAAGGTCAAGTAGGGTTCCTTTGCTTTAGTGAAGAAGTTGTTGATTCAAAGAGCCTATGAGAGGAGAAGTTTAATGACACAGGACTGTCAGGGTTACCCAGATGTCAGCTGACATTAGTTTGTCCTTTGAGATTTAAATTGATGGTTTGATGACAGGTCCTGTTGGAGACCTAAAGCTCTCACCAAATATGTAGTTAATTTCTGGGGCTTGTGTTTTTTATGGCCCATCCTAGCTCTAAACGCTTGCTTCCAGTGACTTCCCAGTCCCCACATTAACCACACACTATTAAGCTTTCTTTTTTTCTTGAAAGCTCTGCATTCCACAGCAACCTAGATATGGAAGTCAGCCCTTGCCTCCATTTTCTCCCAAGTCACTTGCAGAAGACATGTGTGAGCAACCCACTTTGTTAAAAGTTTGGAGGCAAAGGACGTTTACTTTGCAGGGATACAAGCAACTTAGTAATGGATAGTACATGAATTTATACAGGGAAGTTTTTTGGCCTCTTAACACCAGAAATTACTACAGCGCTTTTTTCCCCTGAAATGACTTATTTTTCTATTCTACATCCTCCTCATTTCTTCTCTCCTTTTCCTCACCTCCCAATTTCTGTGCTTGTGCATGAAAAGCAGTTTAGCACTTTTTTTGGTTGTTTTTATCTTCCAGTTGAGCTCATCTTCCATATGCTAGGTCGCATATGAAAAGGTTTCCTATTCAAAGATGGTTTATTTCTTAACATGAATGTTGCTACTTGCTGTAAAAAAATAAAATAAGTCACTCTGCTGCATAGCTCTCCAAGGATCGAGGGAAATGAAGAGCAAAATCAAGCTACTTCCCCCACCCCCCAAATAACTTTGGAGGAATCTTGTCATGTTTCCTCGGATAGTTCCACTTGTGACACTAGAGATGACATTTATAGTTTTATATTTCATCAGTGAGTTGATTTTAAATCGCTGAAATATTCTTATTTGAATTCTTAAAGTATAAAAGTAAGATTTTTTTCCTTTAAGAGTAGGAAGCAATTGAAGCTGCAGAGAAATAAAAAAGGAAGGAAGTGTCTGAAGTTTCCAGAAGTAAATACAAAAAGGTGTTTTTGGATCCTGTTAATAAATAAGAATGGTATCTACTTAAATAAATATTAAAGATTTCTCAGGCTGATTATGAAGCTTTATAAATAAACAAGTAAACAAATCTTATGGATAACAAAAATGAAATAAAAAATCCAAATCCATTTGAAATATAATTTGAAACCAAATTTCATACAAAAAATGAAATTTCAGCCAATAGTTACCTATATAAAGTAGGGAATGATCAATGTTTGAAAATTCATACTTTTAAAAAGGTACTGTTTCTTAGCTGTTACTAGATTCTCTCCACATAGTTATAACATGACAAAGAAATAATAAATAAAAATATAAAGATAAAAATAACATTTTATATCAGAATTAAATCAAAGCAGATCCTGGGTAGAATTTTTGCTCTGATGAAAATAGATTGTTAGACTCAGCTCTGTCTTTTGTGTTTTGATTCTAGTCAACCTGTATCCACATTTAGCTTAGCAGAGTTTCTGGTCAGGTGAAAATCAAATGTGAAAAATCAGGCTTTTGGAGCCTGAACAACAATGTTTTTATGTGCAATTCAGATTCATTTTACTGGCCAGAAGCCTACTCGTTTTCATCTGTATTTCTACATTGGTGAAGCTTCAGTACTCTTGGTTTGTGAATCTTGGTAAGAATTAATTTTGGGTTAGCAGAGTTTTCATGATGTTATTAGATATTTCCCAATGAAACTCCTGGATATCTCTGACCTAACCTATCTCCACATGAATATTTCAAATTGGTGAGGGTATGAAATACGAAGCTTAATCTCTTGTTCAAAAATCTCTTGTTCAAACATAGGCATTAAATATGTGCACATTCTTTTGAGAGGGCTCTGATGGTGTTGCAAACTAGTTTAGTTTGGCATGCAAAACAGCTGATGGATCTGTATTTTTGACATACATATTTTCTACTGTACAGTGGGGTTCCTTTGAAAGGTATGCTGTAAAATAATACAGAGTGAGTTCCTTAAGAGAGCTTCAGTGCTTTTAATAGAACAAAACAAGAGAATGAGATGACTCAAGGGTCCACCATTAAACTGAAAACTATAACAAAGAAAGGTACTATTTCTTGCATCTACATCTGGTTTTCAAAACCTTGGAATTTGTTTTCTTTCTCAAGGTATGTAGATGTGTGTGTGCGTACATGTTTCTGTGTGTAGGTGTTAATTGTTGATGATTGATGTTTGTTTAACTGACAGATCCGGTAAATAGTTTTATTTGTGGTCAGGGAAGTTACAAAAACAACAGCAGCCACAACATGAGTTAACCAACATTGTATCTGCCATGTCTGGTCTGATATAAATACTTCTAGAGTGAGATGATGGAGTGTCAGTCAGTTATAAGAAATTAATATGAGTGATATATGTATTCATTGTCTTTGCTTAGCTGATAGTCATTTAAGTATTTAGATTATTCTGCAACATTATAAAAGACAGAACTCATGTCCAGGGTTTTCAGTCCTTATCCTGTTCATTAATATAGCATTTACTCTTCTCTGCAAACATCTTTCCTTTGTATTGGAAGTTTCAGGTAGCTTTTCCTTGAGTATAAGATGCCCTGCCTTAACCCTGTAGAGTACATTATTTATTAAAATGCATGTTGTGCTGAGTGTGGGTGGTTGAGGGGAAGTTTTCATCCTGGCGAATGTGACTGTGAGTGTCCCCCTTGAAGTTCATGACCTGTAATTC
Source organism: Pteropus vampyrus (assembly GCF_000151845.1). Classification (NCBI taxonomy): domain Eukaryota; kingdom Metazoa; phylum Chordata; class Mammalia; order Chiroptera; family Pteropodidae; genus Pteropus; species Pteropus vampyrus. The sequence goes on from NW_011889264.1 coordinate 803,010, forward strand.
AAATAAGTCCTTTGACCCATAAGAAAAACTGCAGGGGAAGTCACTCATGGAAGTCGATGTGATATTTTTTTTCAACTGTGCCAGAGCAGATGGATATGCAATGGCTTTAGCTTGTAGAGCAGTGGTTCTTATCTGGGTTCATGGATTTCTTTGAGAATATCTCACACACACACACACATACACACACACACACACCCTACCGCTCATGAAAACTCTGCTAACCCAAAATTAATTCTTACCAAGATTCACAAACCAAGAGTACTGAAACTTCACCAATGTAAAGGTTTTGCAAAGTATTTCAAAGGATTCTTGCCCTCCTTGAGGCTCAGCAATGATCCTATTAAGACTTAAGCATCCAGGTTAAGACCCTGCCCTCTAGAGAACTCACAACGAACATTTGCATACTAAGATAAAAATCCATTTTTGATTATTATAAAATTGAGTGGCCATAGAAAGTGACCACTATACCTTGTACCTTTTGGGATTTAACCCTACTTGCTCAGCCTGCTTTTCTGTCTTTTCCACTCTTTCTCTCATTTTTATCCTCCTCTCATTCAAGGTTCTGTCCCTGTTGGGATATTTGACTCTGATTTCTATCCAGGTTTCCTTCTAACTCCAGTTCTCTTCATTTGAAATCTCTTTTTCATTCTTACTCAGCTATGTTTTACTCCATCTGTTTCCCACATGCCTTGGTTCCTTTAGGGGACTTGACAAATTAGATCGTGATGCTTAGAGGAAACAGGCTTTAGAATGGTTACATAATTTTGGTAGCAGTCACTGCAGTGTGCCAAAAATGTAATGATCCCAGTTTCATTTTGTCAATATCAAAATGCAAAGAAAGAACAGGGAGATGATGTGGTGGTGACATTTCACAGGCACACAAGTTTTGATGTAAAACAAAGACTATTGATGTTTTATCCAAAATGTTTAATATTTAATAAGTCACTGTGCTACATGAATTATGATTCAGGAAAATGAAGCACTGACTTTGTTTTCAAGGGTGTTTAATGGGAGCTTTAAGTTTTAGAAGTGAAGGTCTGATTACTAGTAGTTGGTTTTTAAGTTCTTTAATTCCGTGCCACATTTTAAGTAGACTCTGTTGAAAATGAAAACCAATGAAGTGTCCATTTCAAGATACACCTTAGAAGTAAGCAAGTTAAATCAATGGAAATCAATAGGATGTTAGGAGAACCAAGAAAACTACCTGGCAGTAGAGCAGTGAAGTAGTGAATTAACTTTTCATGCCAGAATCAGTATATTTCCACTGCAGTCCTGGGGCTCCAGGGGCTCATGTGGGTGAGTACGCTACTTGCGATTTCTTGATTTTAACAATTTAAGACCAATGTTCTTGTAAAACGCTGTGTGATACTGCCCACTATAGGGCTAGAGTAGGGACAGGACTTGCTTTTTTGCACATAGACTCAATCAGGCCTGATATCCAGGCATGTGTGTTAACTTCCCTAAATGGAAAGTTTCCAGCTCTTGCTTGCTTTCCTGAGAAATGCTTGGTAGAGTTTCTCTGTTGAGATTTTGGTCAGCAACTATAGGAGGTGACTGTGACTCAGTACATTGAATCTTGTATATTGTTTTGATAGTATTTACATATCCACTATCTAAACAGTTGTTTGAATATTAGTTAATGAAACTCTATATGCATCGAACAGCTTCTCATCAGATAAATATCATTTTTAGAAGACTAAGAGTCTACCCCACTCCCCATTTAATTTAATTCCAGTTCTTGTCCACTGAAAAAAGAAACAGCAGGGAAATAACATGAAAGATTTAGGCTACATGTAAAGTGTTATTTGATAATTGTTAAAATCACACCAGTATATGAATGGTTAATATGAACTTCTTTCTGGAAGTCTTGAAACCATAACCTTGGTTTTACACTTGTCTGAGATGGTTTAATGTGGCCTTGCCAAAATTTTAGAGAATTTTTTAGTAAACTTTTTTGAGAACAATCTGTTTTAAAGAGTTGAAAATTGATCAAAGCATTAAAGTGCTTTGAGTTATAGATGTTGATTTCTAGGTTGCCTATGTACATTTTAAAAGTACATTTTATATTATTTATCTTGTGCTTGTATGAGTTCTTTGCAAATAGTTTCCTATTTACAAAAGATACTATATATTGGACACAGAGATAAGAGAAGGGGACCCATACCCTACATGAAACTACGGTGTCACTCATGCCTTTTGCTGTCTTTGTGATATTTTATTTTTCCACAATTAAAAATTTCACATGTACAGAGAGGGTGCAGAGTTCAAATCAAAAGACTTAATCAGACCAAAGGAGGAGTTATGACATAAGAAACAAGAATATTTCCTTCACTGTATTAAGTAAAGATATTTAGATTTTTTCAAACTTCATAATTAAGCTATGAGGTCATGTTCACTCTGTACTTCAGAATTATATGTAGAAGAAGAGGGCCCCATATTAACTATCCACCAGTAATACATTAAGTTGGTAGGTGAACTAGTAGTGACTTGGAAATGGACAAATTGAGGCCTGGTTGTTTTATGCTTTGGGGGATGGTATTAGACTAAACTTTCTTATAAACATTTTTCCCTGTATATTAAGTATAACTACTACAATTATTGATAGTTACTGATATTCAGTTACTTTTGTCCTAAAAAGTGGCAGTTTAGATGTATTTTTTAAGCTATAAATGCTAATCCATTTCTTACTGTAGGTTCTCCATTTTAAAATGGAGAAAGCAAGTATACTTGCCTCATAAAGTCATTGTGAGAATTAAATAAAATAATAGATGCAACTTGCTTAGTACAATGCCTAGTACAGTAAGTGCTCATGAACTCTCGCTATTATCACTATTGTTATTAAGATTTAATAAAAACCCAAATAGCCCATTGTATTTGTATAGAGAACACTAACAACAACAACAACAACAACAACACCTTTTTTTCCCCTCCTTTGTTGGCTTGAAATATACCACCCACTGGGTAGTGACTGAAATATGTCCTCAGTAAAACTATCTCTGCATTTTGGTGTAAGGACCTTTATCCAGTTCAGCTCTTTATCCTTAATGCTTTGTAAATGTATTTTACCTGTTAAGTGCTGATATATATTGAATTGAATTGCATTGAATTGAGTTTCTCTTAAGTTTCAGAGCAATTTCTAATTTTGCCTTTTTTTTTTTTTTTAAGAAACTTCATTATAACATATAAATCAATTAGGAGGCACGGGAGTATATTTCAAGATACATTCAAAAGATAGTCATAAGAAAATCTCATAAAATAGTAACTGTGTTATTAGATATGCTGAAACACATTAAATAGGCAAGTGGGATCCTTGGGGGCAGAGGGAGGCAAGTGGAAGAGTGTGGTGGCCGGCCAGACCTGTACCAGGACACCTCAAGAATCACGCTAAGTATGACTTTTAATTAGTCAGCCTCCATGAGCTCCCTCACAGGTTCTCCTTCCATTCCAGCCTTTGTCAGAGAAGAAAAGGCTGCCCGATAGGAAGGGGTTGTGCATTTCCAACCCTTCTCTTAAAGAACCCAATCTGGTTTATGTTAAAGTGGTGTATTCTCTTGGACTTCTGCTATCGATGGAAATAAATTTTAGCCATTTCATATGGTACATTATTTAAATTTGGACAAACATTAAATTAGGCATTAATTTCTTATGCGTATAGCTTTTATATAGCTATAAAACTAAACCGAATTTACAGATTACTATATAAATTTGCTATAAAAACCATTAAAGCTATCTTAACATTAATGTTCTATGTGATGTTTTGCCGAAAGTAAAGCACTGATGGTGGGTTTAATCATAGGAAAAATGTATTTCCATATTTGGTGTTTTACTTATGTTGATTCTTTGGATTTTGACCCTGATGAGATTATCATTTTAACAGTTTTCATGATCATGGATGGTTATTTTTTTAATACACTGAATTCATTTTAAATCATTGATCTATCATTTTTATGAATCAATTTGATAGTGCTACTCAAAACAATATTGAAAAATTTTGAAATGTGTTTTAATGAAAATTCTTCACTATTTTCAATGTTTTTTGGAATGAATTGTTGCAAGTTCTTATGTATAAATATGGGAATCTCACTGTTAACTTTAAATAGGAATATTACAATGAACTGTCACGGTAAAAGTTCTCCAGATTTTGGCTTCCCTATATTAGTGTGCACCATATGATGATTCAGTTTTCCCACCATTTTCCGCCATTCCACTTTCCATGAAACTTTTGTTCCAACAATGTCCTATGAAGTCATCTGGCAAGAGCCTATCATTATATATTAAGCTGGCCTTTGCTTTTTTCTCATTAGATGCTAACTATTAAAGGAACACATTTATCTACCACACTGTCATTTTCATGATGACAAACCAAATGTTCAATTTATTAAATAACTTAAGAATTGAGGTCTTATTCTGTGCAAATGGCTCTCAATTGATAATTATCACTGTAAAAGAGAAATTTTGTCTTTATAGTGTAAAGAATTCTACATGAATGTTATGATAGACATGGCATGATAATTTCATGTTGGCTTTTTTCAATTTCGTAAAACTTCAGTGTAGCACATGAATATGTTTGAATGAATGCATTGAGGAACAGGGAATAAAGAGAATTGAAATTGAAGAAATTTTCCGTGTGAAATGAATGTATCTGCTACCCTGACCATATATATTGAGAGTTGATTTTTCAAAAGAAAAACATGGAAGTAGTTGTTACAAAAGGTAGTAATTTCCAAAGCATTTTAAAATTGAGGTAACATTGCATATTATTTCAGCCCAAGAAACTTCAGTGGCTGAACTCTACTCAATTTGTCAATCGATACTTTACTTAGCATATTTTATTGCTAATTTTATTTGTTTTCCAAGCTTCCCTTAAATACCCTAATTCTGGTAGTAAATTTTACTCTGTGTCATTGATTTGTCTTGAAAACAAACTCTGTGTGTGTGTGTGTGTGTGTGTGTGTGTGTGTGTGTGTGTGTGTGTGTGAAACAGTAATTTTATTTGAAGGAGCAGTCAGAAGTATCAGAAAATCCAAAGGCCAGTGCTAGCTCTGCTACTTACTGAGAAATCCGAAATGTCAGGGTCTCTCAGCCTCAATTTCCTTATCTGTAAAGTGGAACTAATACTACTTGAGCTACCTATTCAGGGGGTTAGTTGTGAGGAAATAGTGTAAATTGATTGCACTTGGAAAGGATAAATCTTATGTGTATATATGTTGTTATTATACTAAATAGAGACTCCAAATGTTAATCATGTGTTTAATTTGCAATCATTAAGATTCTTCAATTCTTTCACTTTTATTCGACATCTCCAACCATTATTCCATCCTTCAGTTACATCATTTAAAATGTTATTGTAGATCAGACCTTGGCAAACCGCAGGCTGAGTCCTGCCTGCCATCTGTTTTTGTAAATAAAATTTTATTGAAACACAGCCATGCTCACTGGGTTACTTAATGTCTATGGCTACTTTTTCACTACAAGGGCAGTTGAATAGTTGTGACAGAGACTGTATGGCATGTAAACTCTAAAATATTTACTCTCTGGCTCTTTACAGAAAAATAGTAGTACCCCCTTGTTACA